>NC_134403.1:243549098-243634098 GCF_038048845.1 Mixophyes fleayi
CGTCAAACTCAATATAGACCCAATAACTGAATACCTTAATAATAAATGTCATACATGGAGAAGACTTCCCCTTACAGTTACTCGAAGAATTCATCTTAATAAAATGGTAATCCAACCCAAATGTGTATATACTTTACAACATTCCCCAGTTTAATTGCCGCTATATGTGTTCCAAAATATAAACAAGTACCTAATCTCGTTGATATGGGGAGGGAAGAGAGCTAGGGTGTGCTTCAATACCTTATGTAGGACAAAGAGCTCAGGTGGACTGGCCTTGCCTAACCTTAGACTTTACTATCTTGCTTCTCAACTTACTCACATAATCCCTTGCTTCACATGATACTGCTCATGGCCACTTTTTGGGCGAGCAGATGGACCTCTCCCTCGAACCACTACATGTTCTTTTGATCCGACACAAACCAAGTGAGGTGGCTGAAATTATGAGACAGGCCTCAATGATATGGTCAGTGGCACATGCACTCTTGAGAGGCGAAGGGCTGGATCCAGACTCCCATCTGTGGCATAATTCTGATTTGGGGGAATTGGTGAAGTTAGAAGATATAATGATGTGGATAAAAAACGGAAGTGCATACTATTGGTCAAATATATATAGATGGTCACTTACGATCATTTGAGCAACTAAAGTCCTCTTACCAGTTATCTAACTCCCAGTTCTTCAGATATCTGCAATTGAGGCATGCCATTAACACTCAATTTCCTAGAGAGCAGCCACAGATCCTAGACTCCCCTTTAACAAATGTGATGGGTTCTCTGGGTTTCTGTAAATTAATAACAGTGTTGTATGCCACATTACTGCCTCAGGTGTCTCAGAGAGAATTGGATCAGTTGAGAAATAAATGATCTGGGCGTCCTTTTAGATGATGAATGGAGCTTGGTGATAGGGCGTACAAAAATTGCCACCTCATGTCTCAAGTTCCAGCAAATACATTTTTATATATTGAATAGAGTGTATGTAACACCCTCTAGCCTACACATGATGAGACTTCGCACCTCCTCTGAGTGTCCTAAGTGCGGAGACCCCATATGTACTTTCTGACACTTATTATGGACATGACCAATTGTTCAATCATTTTGGTGTAATATATGGGCACACATCTCCTCTACACTACCTCTCACCCCTCCTATGTGCCCCAAGATATGTTTGTTTGGTATTACATTAGATGAGAATTTAGACAAGCCACTCTTCAAATTTATATATTTATATTGTCCTTCCTAGCCAAGGTGGTCCTTGCTAGGGGTTGGATGGCGCTGTAGGCTCCCAGTGTTGATCACTGAACTAATTTAGTAACTGAGATATGTAGGCATGAATGGTTTATATCTACTATAGTAAAAAGGCCTTACACAGGTATCATAAAAATTGGCACCACTGGTATGAGTCTCAATTTGCTGTCCTCCCCTACCAAGATGTTTGATGTCTATGGCGAACCACCAGTTATGATATTAGTAACAGCCCTGCGCAGCTTTAGCTTTGGTTTCAGTTTTAACTCATTTATTTAGTTTGGTTCCGAAGTGTAGTTCACTGTACATTTTTGTCAATGAAAATACTTACTCTGATTAGAGTTAAATAATATCTTTGTCTGTTAAAAGCGATAATAACTTTTAGTATACTGGAATTGGGTATGTATGTTTTGTTATATAATTTGTTTTGTTGTACTGTCCCTTAAAAATGTAAATAATAAAAACACTTTATACAGTACAGTAAAATTTTAATAGGTGTCATCTCCCACTGTTCACAATTGTAAAACAATGTGTGCCTTGAAAATGCAAGAGTTGCCAAAAGGCGGAACAGTGGAAATATGTGATGTGTTGAGAAAATAAAAATTGAGCATTGTAATAAATTTATTTATTAAACCTAAGATGGATCTGATTTTAAAGCAGTGCTTTTTAACACAGTGCAGTGCCTTCTAGAAATCTATTGTAAATAATTATTTGTAAAGATGGAAGAAAAATCTAGAAACATTTCTACTGTTTTTCCTTTTTGTTTTCATACAACTAGAAAGTAACATTACTTTTGTTTGCTTTGTGTTGCTGTTTGTATATTTTGTATCGTGTAAATCAACAATGATACAGGATAAACTTTTAACGTTGGATATTAGTTTGTACCATTAAGCTACAATATTTCCATTACAAGTAGTAAAACAATTTGGATCCGTAGATACATGAATCAGCATTTTCACACTATAGTATAAGCAACATGGAGGATGGAACATTTCTACCCTCCGTATAGATTCCAGCTCTTTCCTTACTTTGGACACCTAAAACATATAGCAAGCTGAAGCACTGCCACCAGTCTGAACAGAAAACGGATTCATTTGAACCCCAACCTCTGAAATCATAAGCCCAAAACCAATTAAAAGAATGTCTCCAAGTGCTGTAACCTTTCCTGACTTAAAGTGGCAGGCAAGAGTGTTTTATCATGGTGAGAAAAGCCTTGTAATTATTATGTTCTACATTGCAGGCTTCTTGGCCTCACTGTACAGTGTGAGCATCTATTCCAGACCTATCTTCCTATCACAAGTTTGAGCTGCTGGTTTAGATTCTAGCCCAGAGTCTCGCGTCACATTGAAGAATCTCATAGCACTATCTTCTCTAATAAATGGCTTTAACTTTTCACCTACCAGATATCTACTTTAACTTATCACCTGGAATCATCTTCTTTTCTTAACGCCTCTACTAAATTAAAATCTGAAAGCTACCTTATTTGGAGCCAGGCTGCAGCTAGCATTTCAGACAGGAGGATAAATGGCTGCAGAGTGAATGTAAAATATTATCCAAATAGAGCAAACTGGGCCAACCACAAACCTATTTGATGTTTCTCAACTCTAATTCACCTTTTCTTACCAAGTTTAAGGACATTTGCACATCTCAGAAGTGGAGTGTTATTAAGCTTAGCCCAATGGAAATATGAAAATGGCCAAAGTAATTTAGATTTTAAATAGCTGCCATTTTAGGTGCTCCCGTGTTTTCTAAGATGCAGTCACAAAAAGAATAGGAAACTCCATAACACTAATAAAATCAAACAGCCCATAAGAGTATACATAAATTTATACATAAAACTGTCTAATTAAAGCAGCAGTAGATCATTACAGCTGTTTAAACACTAGTAATAGTCCAAAGTTTCTTGTGTAATTTGCATGAACAGTTATTACAGTAAAGAGATAGAGACATAAATAAAAACAATTGTGGGATAATATACATCCTGCTGTAAATTTCACAGATATCAGAAATCACTGAGGAGTTTTGTGATAACAAAAACAGCACAGTTCTTTTACACAGAAATCGGAGGTGACTTCTAGTATTCTTGGAACTGATGTCCGTAATCATTTATAGCAGGTGGTTCAATTCCCTATTATACATAAGTTCTCCTAATGAACACTGAAGTGATGACATTACACTTCACTGATAATAAGTAATTACATCAGCCCAGACAAAATATATTATATGTGCAGATATTATTTACAGATGTGTATATGTTTAAAAGCATCACTTGTGTACTATAATGCTGCACATATCCAAAACTACATCTTAGAAACAATTTTAGAACAAATTTACAGCTTGTTCTGTTTGTTTATGAAGGATACAAATAGAAGTGTCTGCAGCTACAACAGATACTTAGCAAATTACAAAATTACAGAAATGGTCTATGGCTGGGTACACGCTACAGAAAATTTATCCCGATGCGATATCGATTTTACTAATGACTAAAAATGTAGGAAAAAAAAGTCTGGATCAGCATGCCAATACGTGTGTATACACTATACATGTTTTACAAGATTTACCATTAGATCAGTGCTTTTCATCTGTCATAACCATTGCCTGAAAAGATTGTGACTCTGCACACTCCATAGTGATCTATGGACACTGCCAAACATGAGTGCATATGCACTGCAGAATTGGAACAACATTGTTCCATCATTGAACATGATTTTTAGCTTGGTTTAGAAATCAAACGAAACAATATAATGTGCTTTGGAACAATCATTGTTGTAGAGTACACACTAATGTGATATCAGGTCGAACGGTCGTTTATCGCACAATTGGCCCCATAATCGTCTGAAAACCCTGTAGTGTGTATTCAGCCTAAATTAGGGCTTCAACTACAAACTGGATGCCTCTCTGCTGAGCTTTACTATACCCCTAAACATCCTCAACAACTGCAGTTAGAATTTACATATTGCCCTGTCAATGAAACCAAATACAATATACACACTTACATATGCCAGCATACTTTTTTTTCATTTTGTATACATTGTAAAGGTGAATCAGCATCTGTTTTATAGCACTCATGGTAGCATAGTGCTCAAAAACACTTACATGTAAAAGCTTAATGAGGCATATCAGATGCAAGGACGGGTTCAGGAGTGTAAGGTATAAAACTGGTTTAATGAAGTAGGTAACGAAAATAAAAAAAAGTCCATTCTGAAGATGAGCGTCATAAAAGGGCCTATTTAACATGATGAAACTATTTTAATATGAGGTCATAAATATTTTAAGTTATGTAGAACCTAAACAAAACTCAGCCCTGTGAAAGCACACCAATACTAAAGAGCACAAAGTTCCAAAATGCAACCCTAATCTGGTTATTTATCTTTCAAATTAATCGCAAAACACTTCAATAAAGTCTATATTCCCCTTAGAGTGTGATCAATATTCAGATCATTTTCATAACAAAGAATCCAGGTCATCCAGTGACTCCCACTTAAGGAAAGATGAAATCCGTTACATTACAAAAATGTTGATTGCACCACAAACCATTTTAAACAGTATAAATCTGACTATCACATGTCAGAGTTCTCCTACTGTACTCAACATCAGAATATTCTGTCTCTGACTTATATGATCCCCATTTATGTGGAAGAGGACACAACGGGGAAGGTAGTCCCTATATTCCATTCCCGTGCAAGGCAAGCAGAAACTATTGTATAGAAAGCAGTAAGTGAAGACTATAATATAGACAGTATGTTAACAATGCCAAGCACAGGAGTCATACAGGAATTCATTTAAGAATTTAGACTGCAATGGAAAGAGGAACATATTTATGGAGGGCTGTGTAGGTCAGAAACAGGCCTTTAAATTTGATTCTACAAAGTATTTAGTATCAACATAAAGCTGGCACATAGCAGAAGCAGCTATGAAGTTACATGAGGTACTATGAATGAATATGGAATATGCAGACTCATTCCCTATATATTAAAAATAAAGTTTTTGTTTTTCTGAAAAACAGGGGTGTTGTAAAGTGTTACATTATTTTCTTGGCTAACATAGATGTTTGGACATCAAAGAAAAATATAAGACATCACAGTTAAAGTGTTTTTAAATAAATGTTTCTTAATACAAGTACATACTTGGGTGAGGTCGGCCAGCCAGCATCCATCTGGGATCATAAGGAGCTTTGGTAGGTGTAAAGTTAATGTGTCTGTCAATTGGATCCTTTGGAGCAATTATGGACACAGGACTGGACACACTCTAAAACAAATAAACAAAACACAAAAAAGGTCAAGTTCAGATTGAAGACATTAATGACCTGGTTATGTAATATAGGAGAGAAGTCATTTGTACAGTGAAAAATCTTATTATGGATTATAGTGTGCAGTATTTAGGAATATTCCGTTTTTCACTGGAAACAATTTGTTTTCTAGTACATACTGAATGAGTTATATAAACTAATGTCATTCAATAACTTGAACACATTTGTGCATACGGCAGCATGCTATCAGGGCAGCACAGTGAAGGAACAATGTGACTCACAAAGATTGGTGTAATCGATCATTGTGTCCATGAAAGATGAATCCATTTTTTATGAATGAATGAATGAAACAAACTTTTGTTAAGTTTTTACTTGGTGAACAAGGTTCCAACATCCCCACCACTGTTCAGTGCATTTAATAACATACCAATCACGTTCAGAGTGTACATATATTTCTTAATAAACATAGTTTGGGCCTTGGTTATCCTTGCGTACCCCTAAAAGCATAAATCAAGCTTTATCAAGAAATATTTTAAGAACGTCTTCCGTCACTTTTCTGACCATAAAAAATCAGCTATAATATATAATGGTCATCCAACAATCTTTAGTAATAAAACTAGCACTGGGACACTGTTCCATGGCTGGCTGTTTTCAGATTGCCTTGTCAGAGTAAGCAATGTAGGCACTCACAATTTATAACAATATGAATAATGCATAGCTTTTTTTTCACTAAACATTATCTTAAACTATCTGAAACATACTTCAAACAACATACCTTCGGCATGTAGGAAAGCCATTGCAAAATAGTGTACACTCCTTCAAAGTCATCATATACTGTGGCATGTGTCACTCCGTTGTTGTGCATGATATGAATGCCTCCAAGCTGATTGTTAGATGTGTAGACCTCCCGGCCAAGCACCTTCCAACAGAAAAAGTAAAAGTATTATTTGGAATCATGTCACTAACTTACATTTGCAGATGAAATACTGTGGGATGCTTCTGACTGGTCAGTTAGCAAAGGTCAACCTGACATTAAGGGAGACAACAAAAAACTAATAGAGCAGTCCAAAAACTGCCAGTGTTTCCAGTGTTCTGGGACATAGTGATGCTACTTTGTCATTATTGTCCAGATATATTTCTTACCTAAGTGACCAAACTAATTTTCACATATTGCAATGTTAGGTTATAAACATCCAAATAGAACAATGCCACCTTTAGGATGGAAATTGTGTTCTTTTCATCCCTTGTTTAAAGTCCTAATCATTTGAATATAAACAGCATACAATATTAAAAAAATAGATGTGCACAATTTCATTGTTAGAACTGCAAATAAAAAGGGGCCATTTAATTTCCTTCTCAGTTGCTCCAAAAACCTGCCTCTTAAAATAGCTGCCTAAGTTTGTTAAGCTTTAACTTATTTTGCAGAATTTTTAGTGAACAATATTCAAAGAATTATAGCACATTTGTACATATGTTTGGATGAAACCCATTTAAAGCAGTTACTGTCGGAAACACGAATATGAAAATAAGGTTTAGTTGCTAAAGAAAATTATTACTTATACACAGGATATATGCAATATTACAAATCATTCAATAAGCCATGGACCCTGAAAATATACTGATCCTGTAGCATGTGCACAATACTCTGCAGCCAGCCCAGTTTGGTAGTCAAAGGGTTTATCTGTGTGCAAACAATACTACTCTTTTCTCATTCTCCCGCTGTCTCTTCCCATTTGCCCTCTTGCTGACTGATACACTGATCTCTCGGTCACTCTGCTTTCTGCTTCACTGAATCCATATTACTAATAACACCTCCGACACGGCCAGTTTACCTCATGAAAGCAGGAGCACATCATTACAAAATAAACTCATAACTTTGACACTCTAGCAAATACACATCATTTGTTATTTTTATGACTCCAGGATTTTTTTCAACAGCAAGAGAGGGCATTACCTACCACTTTCAACCTTCCCTCTGCTTCAATTTATTTTTCATACATGAAAAAAGAAACAAAACACAAGCCAGTAGCAAATTTTCCAAAATGACAACAGAGGATGGTGTCTCTGAAGGCTCTTCTATGTTCCTTGCAAAGTTAGAAACTTTATAAAGGGCATCATGGGCAGTAAAAACAACACAGAATTTTGAGTGTAGCGTAAGTTGCAGCCCTGGTGCCCAGAGAGGCGGAATAGGGGAGCGCAAGGACAACTTATTTGTAGTGTGGCATGCCCCCTACAACCTATTTTACATTCAGTGTTATGTTCAGTTAGTGATATAACAGATGTAAGATAAAGATGAATACTTGTATTAGAGAGCAACATTTAAAAGTATTTAAATTATTATGGATTTAGTTATTTAATTGTTATATTTTTTTTCCTTTTTTTGCCTGATATCATGAACCTTGCTATGTGTGACGGCACCAGTTTATAAGGGTATTAACATGCTGTGTACAGCAAGATGGAGGAGACTGCTGGGGGACACAGCTGGCGAATCAGGAATTTTCTTGCTGAATAAGAGCTAGCCACCCTCATATGCCTCGTATTGTGCCCGCATAGATAAACAAGAATGAATGTGTTGTATGATAAGACATTTAAATAAATGTCACAGATGGAGTGTGCGCTTTGTGAGTGGCCTCAGAACCTCCCTGTCCCATCTGCCTCGCTGGCAAAACCATCAGCTTTTTACATGTTCTCTGAAGGTAGCAGTGATCCAGTTTTGGTTTATAACTTGAAATTCAAACCACACTGATGGTCCCTAATCTTATTTTATTGAACTTATGCCTTTTAAAGGCTCTGCATTTTACCTTTGCTTGTTCCACCTTTATGTTTCATGTATTATGCTGATTTTTCCCACTGTAGAGCCTTGTAGAATTTGGTGGTACCACATAAATTATAATGATATTATTATTATGCTCTACAAAACTCTTAGTTACTTAGTTCTTATATATAGAAGCTTTGTGATGTGTTTTGGGCTGGGCTGCACCTTTGTTGATTTACCACTTTTGATTTGTAAAGCCCTTATATGTCCCATACCCCCTCCAGAACACATAAGTGACTCCTTACTCATATTCAAATGAATAGAATCCTGTTTTGTACCTTGGAGCAAAAAAAAATTGGGCAGGAATTGTCAGTGATCGTCAATGAGAAATGTGATATTCTTTGTGGCTCCTTGCTGGCTCGGCCATGTCGCACATCTGATTGACAGTTGTCAATCAAGTCCACAGTTACTGCCCACTTTTGCATTCTCAAGGAAGCAATGCTACCCTGTTTGGAAGGGAAATATATATACACATTTTAAAAAAAATGTTTGTCCCAATAAATAAATTGGTTCAGAATTAATAGGACCTAGTTTACTTCTCTACAATGTATTTTGTTGTTTTTATGGAAAACTTAAGTTAAGTACTTATTTATGATGCTTTACACTACATTGTGAAATATACTAGGACTCTTCTTCCCGCCTCAGGATACCAGTAATAAAAAGGGCAGCATTGCTTCCTTCAGAATGCAAAAGTGGATAGTAATAATAAAATCCCAAAGCATTTGACTCAACGCACATCGAATCAGGTGCTGCCCGTGTTAAAACTTCTCAAGAACTGTATCAGAATCATGAATGTGCAATGCTTAGTTCATCCTATACACCTGAAAGATTCTATGTGAGAGTATTTAAGCTGTGGAAATAAATAGTGGTTGACCCAGGAAATGGACCCTACTTTTCTTCTACCCAGGAAGGTTGGATAAGCTATCTAGGGGAGGGGGCAACTCCTTGGATGGAGCTCTCCTTTAATATCATAATATATGAAGATAGAATGACATATGCCAGTATAAGTAAATGAATAGAAGATTTATAGACTATGGGTGTTTCATTTAACCCCACAGATATGGCTCATGATAGCACTTATTTCATTTGTACCAATTGCTTGCAGTTACTGAATTTTAGTAAAGGAAAATATTCAGAAAAACACCAGATGGCCGAGTAATCTGCTGACTTCACTTATTAGCATTTTATTTTTTGGGATAGACCTGTGCTTACTACAAATATTTGTATTACTATTATTTTTTTAAACCACAATTGTTAAAAGTTTGTTCCATGCAGCTATCACTCTTTTTATAAAAACATTTATTTAATTCATTAAAGGTGAATCCCAGCAAAATAAGGCAAACCTGACTTCATACAAACACAATGCCTATCTCTTCCCAAGCCTGACAGTTCAAACTTAACATAGCTGACATACAATGGACATACTTTAATATACTGTCAGTATCTTTTAGTTGTTGTTCTTTTTTTTTTTACTTTAAATCATTCTACAGAGATGAAGATAAATTCCTGTTTTCTTTTCTCAGTGCTCTGCACAAGTGTGGAGTGGGAGAACACTTTGAGATTCTGCAAACGAAATCTCTATGAAACATTGAAAGAGTGTAGTACAGAACTGTCAGACCTTACCATACATTTACATCACACAGATTTATGTCAACTCTCTTTAGATCCTTCTCTCCATAGAATGCATGAGCGTAAAATAGAGATATGGCTTTGGTCATTGTAAACGATGGTATCATAATACATTGAAGCCAATCACTATTAATTTTATGGAAGCAAATGCTTAAAATGTGATATTGTGTATATGACTTTTTCCTGGGGTGATTGAAGATACTATTTATCGTAACAATAATAAATCTTCTATATATCTATATAAAAGAAGAAGTTTGTTTGTTGGTGAATATCTTCCACAGCTCTCAAGGTAAAGCTGCCAAATTGTACATAGTTATTTAGTATCCAAAAAGTAATCTATTAGACAACATAGCGACAAATATTAAAAACATAATTTTTGGTTGGAAACAATTACTTAACTGCTGAAAGGAAACATTGGCACCATACGGTGGCTTAGTGGTTAGCACTTCTGCCTTACAGCACTGGTGTCATTAGTTCGATTCCCAACCATGGCCATATCTGTGTGGAGTTTGTATGTTCTCCCCATGTTTGCATGGGTTTCGTCCGAGTGCTCCGGTTTCCCCCCCACAGTCCAAAAACATACTAGTTGGTTAATTGGCTGCTATCAAATTGACCCTAGTCTCTATCTGTGTGTGTGTGTTAGGAAATTTAGACTGTAAGCTCCAATGGGGCAGGGACTAATGTGAATTCTCTGTACAGCGCTGCGAAATAAGTGATGCTATATAAATAGATGATGACGATAACAACGCGATAAAGCAACAAATCTTAATTTCTAAATAGCATTTTTGGTCTATTTAACAAATAATTTCCTAATATATAAAAACTTTAAGTTTAATATTTTAACACCTTAATGTCGATGATGGGCAACAATGGTCGTAATGTAATCTTGCTGTGCTAATTAGGAGTCTACATTGTAAAATGGTACCTTGGCTTGCACCAATACAATGGAAGTAAAAAATGTTGGATACATACATGAAAATGGTCTCTATTAGTTACAGATAGAAAATCTATCATGGTAAAGGCTGTAAAGGAGATTAATATCATAAATAACCTAATATAGACTGCACAAGAAGCTGCTAGAATATTGCCATTAGATGGTAGAGATACAGCATCTTGAATACTCGATCCCCACCAAACAATAGTTTTTGATATTTGAATTATTGCCAAATGTAAATATGCCATTCAACCCATATGGTTAGAAAGTAGTTTCACTGAGTGCTCAAACCCGAGTAATATTCCTTTTACACAGTTATTTTGATGTTATCGCATAAGCACAAGCTATAAGAGCGTTTGCTCAGCCTGTACAGAATAGTATGGGTTGAACTCCTTGCTCACATGGCTTTTTCCAACCCTAACCAACTGTGTAACTATGCCTTTCTAATGGATACCTGCATGATCAGAAAATTGGGCATTATTCTGCTGCTTGGAGTTTTGGAACATATTCGCTGGTTCTCTTATAGCTTAGTGTACAAATGGTCTACTTGCAACAATGCCAACATAATGATATGATTCTCTTTAAACTGATTGCCCATTTTTAAGCATCGAAAGGCCACCAGTAATAACAAAGACAAAGAACATTGCCCATTACTGCTTTTACCCTGAATATCTGACAGGCTCGCCATGTAGAACAGTGGCTGCTGTGTACAACTTTTCATGTCCCCTTTCCACTCCCTTCTGCATATTAGCCAAGAAACAGACAACATGTTCTCATCTCACCACCAATACTTCTACCAGAAATCAATGGTTTGTCTATCTTCTGCAAATGCCATTAAGGTTACTCTCCCAAAAAAATATTTTTTTGTCTCCTTAAACGTACCATCCTTTCCCTGTTCTTCCAATGCTTCAGTTCATCAACATGTTCAAATAGCTTTGCATTGTATTTCCACAGCACTAGATCATTGTGATTATAGGTTATAACTGCCTTAGAATTTATTTTGAGATTGTCAATATTTAAGGATAAGGCTATAAATATTCTGATAACATCTGGAATATTTTAATATAAGCCATATTTAGGATATTGCCCACAAGATATATGTAATTTCTCTATAAAACCACAGTGTCTGACAGACCCGCTGCCTTTTTTATGCCTCATAGCATTCTGAGAACTGAAACATTTTCTTCAAATGAAACCCCTGATGATTAATTCAAGCAAACTTGTTTTTTTATCTCCAATATAGTTGGACTATTCAGGTGGAAAACAATATGTATTGAGGATACAATAACTCTAACAAAATAAAAGACTCAAAGATAGGACTCTGTGTGCTCCAAGAAGATGAATGTATTTTGAACCCCATAATAAAATTATTTTACTTATATGGGAATGTACATGTTTAAAAAAAATGCTGTACTATTTGGAATTACAACCTGTATTAATTTACCTTATGAGAGTATCTATCTAATAGGTCTACTGCTTTGGGCAAACTTGCAGAAAGGACAGCTTAGGTGCTATTGATTTTTTTATCTCTATTCTTCCTGCACAATTGCCACAGGCAGCTTTCACAATTTAACAAATGTGTGTGAGTGCGACTTATTTACTACATTACTTTTGCATGTAACCAGAAAACACAATGCAGTGTGCGCTTCCAAGACACTGGAACAACTAATTTAATATTGTTTCACTAGCATATCAAGACATGCGGCATATGCACTTTGACATCTTCCATGGTTTCCTCATAGATTTACTTTATCAATTAATCTTGTCCGGTTAGTGTACTCATCTATTCCATTTAGAATATTTTTCCATGATTGTGCAAGCCAGTTCAAGCATGTGCAGAATGACTGAAACTGGCCCAGCAAAGCTATTACTATTATTTAACTGCCTTGCTGATATTTTTATCAAACAATCAGCCGATAAGTGACTTTTTCGATCTCTGCAATAAGCAGTGTTAAAAAAAATGTATATACTTAATGCTGCTATAGGGGGAAAATATTAATAAATAGGTACCCAGAGTACTTGAAAATTTAAAATAGTTCTATTATGACAATACTAAATGGGTTTCCTTCAGTCTCTGTGTAAATTATGGGTACAAGATGTCCCCATGGAAACCTCTGTCCCCAAAGAATTCCAAGGAAGCGATGCTCCTTTAGACTTTGTATCACAGCTATTAATGTCCCTGGGCCACTGTGCTAGTATCAGAACAATCAGGTACAAGATTTAACTACAGCACCTCTATTTCATTTAGGTTCCAGAGTCTTTAAGGGTACATCCTTGGAGAGACTAGATAAAGTGGAGGCGAAGTGAGGATGTTCAGGTAAACAGCTGGGGGAGAGACTGAAAATTGATGGGTGACCTGCATGGCTGGCAGTGGGTGGGTATCACTGTGCTATATAGAGCTAGCAATGGAAGGTATATTTGCAAAATTTGGCTGCTAAGGAATGTATGGCTAGCAATGGGGGATCTCTGTGCACTGTACGACTGGTAAAGGGAATATCTCAGTGCAATGTATGGGTGGTTATGAAGTGTACCTCTGTGCAAGATATGACTGTCAACAGAGGAATTGCTGAGCATGGTGTGGTATGCAATAAGAGTATCTCTGTGCTAAATGTAGCTTTCAATTATCAGCAATGGGGTATTTTTGCGCAATGTATGACTGGCAGAGGGGGGGGGGGGTGTGGTGTTAACCCGGCTTGTAATATATGGTTGGCAGTGTGCGGGGATGAGGGTGGTTGGGATTCTTTTTCCAATATAGGGGTGGCAATGGGGGCAAGGTCCAGGGCCGCCAAGAGGGGGAAGGGGTACTAATTACCCGGGCATGGCAGGAGGCCCGGACCCTCGCTGCTGACTTTTTTTTTATCATTTTTACTTTTCAACCTATATTTTTTTTCTTTTGCATTTTTTATTACATTTTTTTTTGCAGGGGGAAGGGGGGTCTCCGCCCCATTCGTTGGTGGGGGGAGCAGGGTAGTTAAAAAAAACAACAACAACAAAAAGAACATATACTCACGTGATTGCGGAGCCAGCGTCCCTCCTCCTTCCTCTCTGCTGTGTTCACACTGAATGCCGGGCGTGACTTGATGCCGTCACCCCCCGGCATTCAGTGAGGAGTGGTGCAGAGAGAACCTGGCAAGAAGCAAGAAGAGAGAAGACAGAAGAAAAGAAGCTAATACAGATGTAAGTAAAGGAACGGAGGCAAGGGGAGGCAAGCAGAAAAGCACAGTATGAGGAAAAAGGAGAGGAGAAAGGCACAGTGTGAGGAAAAAAAGGGGTGCACAGTGTGAGAAAAAAGGGGGTAGAAGAGAAAGGCACAGTGTGATGAAGAAAGGGGGGAGAGAGAAAGGCACAGTGTGATGAAAAAAGGGAGGAGGGAGAGAAAGGCACAGTGTAATGAAAAAGAGGAGGGGGAGGGCACAGTGTGATGAAAAGGGGGGGATAAGAAGGGCACAGTGTGATGAAAAAAAGGGGGGGAGGCACAGTGTGATGAAAAAAAGGGGGGGAGAGGCACAGTGTGATGAATGGGGGCCCGGTGAAGGGGGGGAAAAGCAGCATGGAGTGCGCAGTGTGATCATAAGGGGGCACAGCGTGATCATAAAGGGGCAAAGCATGATCATAGGGAGGCACAGTGTGGTGACGAGGGGGCACAGTAATGTGTGTGTGTGATGGCACAGTAGCAATGTAGTGTGTGTGAGGTAGGTTGTGGATAATTAATGGGTGCTATTTTGTTTGTTTGTGGGGCAATGGTGGGGCTATTTAATAGTGGGGACTATGAATTTATGATGGGGTGGTTTGGGGGCTATTTAATGTTTGGGGAGAATGAGGTCTCTTTATTAAATGTGCCTATGAATTATTTAAAGGTAGTGATGGTTGTGGGAAATATTATGAAATGTAAATACTATTAATTTATAGTTGGGGCCGTTTGCAGCGAGGGAAAAAGTATTCCCATTTAATAAATTAACCTATTATTTTAATGTTGGGGATGGAGGAAGGCCTAATAATTACTTGTGGGTGCTATTGATTTAACGTCGGGCTGTATGTAATTTTCTAACTGTAGCCATTTCTTTTTCCCAAATAGGGCCCCCAACATTCCAGGATCCAGACAAGCTGCAACTAAAGAAACCAGCAGCCACAGGTGGTTAAAGTGACAAGAACAGGTGGGAGAGAGCAGGAGAGTCTTTTTTACCATGCTGAACTATAAGGGGGACCTCATGAAGTTGAGTTCCTCTTGGCAGCACTGGCGAGGTCCACTGAACAAGTGATTTAGAGGTTGAATCATTCTATACCTAGTATATTTTTATCATAGTGCACTTCCCAAGTAGTCACTTTTAAGTAGCAATAAGTACATTGTTCACTGCTAGGTATATATTTTAGAACTGTACCATCTACATATATTAGATTTGTGGTACTTGCATGATAACTTCGAATTTTGACAGCAGCATTTGTGAAACAAACTAATTCACTAAATTAATTTAAAAATGTTAGTTTTATGCTAAAATGTATAAAAACTGCATACTTTTCTGTGCCCACCCTTCTTCCTTAAACCACGTACCTTAAAATGGTATGTGGTCAAAGTATTCAATTTTGTGTTTCCAGATTTAGCTCTCAGAATCTAACAGTTTTGATTGCTATATGTATGCATACTTTTATTGAATGTAAGAGGTTACGGTAGCATGCTATCAGGGCAGCACGGTGGCTTAGTCATCTCACAGCACTGGGGTCATGAGCTCGATTCCCAACCATGGCATTATCTGTGTGGAGTTTGTATGTTCTCCCTGTTTTTGCATGGATTTCTTCCGGGTCCTCCCACACTGCAAAAACATACTAGTAGGTTAATTGACTGCTATTAAATTGACCCTAGTCTGTGTGTGTGTGTGTGTGTGTGTGTGTGTGTGTGTGTGTGTGTGTATGGTAGGGAATATAGACTGTAAGCTCCAACAGGGCAGGGACTAATGTGAGTGAGTTCTCTGTACAGCGCTGTGGATTTAGTGGCGCTATATAAATAGCTGATGATGATTAGGTTTGGTTAATTAATTTATTACAGTTGGATAATCATAGTAACCATTACAGAATGCTTTTCTCTCAAGAAACTCTTAGCACAGTTTTACATATAATACATACAAGCTTGTGATGGTGTATTTTATTCTTATTTGTAAATATTCTGCCAGTGTGTCTGTTGGTTGTAACTGCTGTTTTCCAGATTCTGTGCTGCAGTTGCATGCCCCATGATTGCAGAGTGCTATCTTATAAAGGGTCAATTTCTAGATTCCTCCATTTAGGTCATATCCGCAGTATTTACATTCTTCTTGGTACCGGGTCCAGCGATGTCGTTTGCACCCCCTTCCTTGCTGTATGCATAAATCGCGCAACTCTCCTGGTTTGTTTTGACTGGAGTCCTGTGATCACAGCTCTAGGGACGGGCCTATCAAAGTTGGAACTACTGTTTAAACCTGCTATGTGGCCTGTGTCAGTGTCATATCATCCGACTCCGTAATGCCTGTGTTTCTTCCTGTCTACATTTCTTATTGAATTTCCTGTTTTGAATTTGGCTTGTTGTTTGACCACTCTTTTGGATCCTGAATTGGCATCTCTCTTGTTCCCTTGTATACCAGATCACGGACTGTCGACATTTGTAATGTTTTTACCACTGAATCTCGGCAGAAGGCAGCTCAAAGGGCTATAACCTGTGAGCTCCTGGCAGCAAAGCCGATACCACCCTGAGGTGGTTCCTGGTGAAAACGGGGGAAGGGGTCGAGAGACTCCTTACCTTTTTTCTGCCAACACTAATTCTGGCTGATTAATTGGATTTCACCAGTATTGGTATTATTCTGTCAATTTATTAAGTATGTTTTGTTACTAAAACAAATTACAAGCCATGTGAATCCCCTTTTTAATTTATTTGACTTAAGCAATTATTAGGCCTAGCTTTTAAAAAAAAAGAAGAAAAAGATATATTCCTTGGGTCAACAGTATAAATCTTAACTTTTTGCCAATTTAAAACTCACTAAGTGGCTCCGTTTTTATTATACATGTATTCTCATGAATCCCCTTTTACTCGGCTCAGTTGGCACCTCAGGTGTCAATCTTGACTCAAAACCACATCATGAGTCATATAACTGATCATACTAAGCCTCTACTTGACAGTGTGTTTATACTCTCTGTAGACTCATCCTCCTTTTAAAACATTTAATTCATTTTAGCTTTCATTGTATTGATGTCCAATGAACTCCAATAATCATGATTAAACTAGCAAATACATTCTATTTTTGTCTATTGCTCCTCAGAGTGATACCTTTTTCATGTAGGTTTGGCTCAATCGTTCATAATATTGTCTGTTATTCTGTATTTGCCTCTGTCAAATTCAATAAAAATGTTTATTCAAAACAAAACAAAAATAGCAAAACAACTGAAATATAAAAGGGAAAACCTGTTATTGGTGTACGGGGCCAATAACTGTATTTAAAGAAAGAAACACATCATGTTTGGTGACCTCACAAGTTGCAAAGACAGTTAGTACCTCTCCAGCTATCTTTTCTACTTGTCCACTTTTGGACATCTCCTTCTCATTCAATACTTTAACCCTTTTCCCCAAACCCATGCAATTATTACTATTACCAGATGAAGGTGCAAAATTCCCTCCTTGCAGTAAGCAAGTGTTCATGATTAATACAAGCCATTCCAGATTAATGCAGCACCTGAATTGCTCTAGGTGTCCAATCCAATCAGAAGCCATATCACGTATCACAGAATACAATGGTCGGCAATGATTCTCTGATTAGACTCCTCCTAGGACCTGCTGCTGCTAACAGGTAACTGTTAGGGGATCTACTAAATAACTAGAATCACTTAAGGGGGAGGAGTTTATTATTTAATGTGAAGGTTTGTCCCCATTTAGATAATGTGAAGAAGCCATTAAGCCAAACGCATTTAAAATCATGTGTTTGTGCCTACTATGTACTTACCACTTCAGTGTTAAATCTTCAGAAGGAACAGCCAATGGGATCCAGTGACAGGGTCTAGCACTTTCATATTAGTAACTGTAACAGAGTTCAACTTCCTCTTTTTTTTCCTGAATCCGAATACCTGGCTGATTGGCTCCTGCATTCAGGCTTAGTATTCTCAGATATTGAAATTTAATTGTGTGCTCTATCTGTTAACATTTTCCCTTTCTTATCAAACTGTTTTTGTATCCTCTTATTTTCCTGTCTTAATCTCTCTCACACATACTAACCCTTTTATCTTTCTCATTCTCAGCTATTCTTTCTTATATTCCCTTTATCTCTATCCCGCTATTTATCTATCCCCCCCTTTTCGCACTCCCTTCTCTCTCAGTTCTCCCTCATTTCCTTTCTCCTTAGTGTTTCTTTCTCTCCTCATTCCACCTTTCCCGTTTTTTCTCGGCAGCCATGCCGCGTCCCAAGAGGTCTGTCCCCGCTCGCATCTCAGATGCTGCCCTGTCCAACAGTTCTGGGCAAACCCCCCCCTTTGGTGTCTCCTTCTCCCACTCGGCTCCCCTCTTCAGTGCCACTGCTTCCAGTCCGTCGCAGGGGCGCTCATCCGCCGCCGGACGGAGGTTACATGACACAGGTGCGCTGAATCACTACTCCAGACCTCTCGCGCCACAGCGGGGATCCAGGGGCGCAGTGCCAGGGGTCAGGCTAGTAGGGCGCAGGACAGGGGATCCCCTTCCCCTGATCCAAACCCCAGTTTATCCGAGGGGCTGTCACATCAATTTTTATGATGGGGATAATAACAGGGTTGCCACCCCCCCCCCCCCTCTCCTTCCCAGCCTCAAGCGTGTCAACAACCATTTAACCCCCCTCAAAGGGGAAGTAGGGTTGATATCTGTCAAAGTCGTATAATTGGATGAACGAAAGTATATTGGTTAATATGGTTTTATTGGTCGATTGCACTCAGTATGCCACGCTACACGTGGCATACTGCGATCACATGGTAAAATACGCACGTACACACTCGCATTACAACATTTAGTTATTTATATAATTCATATTCATATTGAATTCATTCTACAGTGATTTATGAGCAGATAGTATTTAGTTTATTATTAGTTTATATATTATGATGATATGTACACCTCAGTGTTATTTAAGGTTCAGGTTATAGGAAATGTGTCATGTCTGATATCATTCTAATCCCCTAATCATCAGCAGCTGTCCGGTGGATTCGGCGAAGAGATCGCACATTGCATACTCTAGTTATTGATGTTAGGGAATAAACCTTTAATATGATGCGGACTATAAAATGCTAATAGACTAGTTGTAACTGGAGTCTTGGCGGGAAGAAAAGAGCACATCCCCTGGAGAGATGACCCCCACCTTTGGATTCTTTAGTTTGAACTAGCCTATGACCTGTTTACCCTGGACCCACCTGAAGTCTGGACCTATAGAAGCAAGCCACGTCATCTGCATTGTTCACTCTGTAACACTGAATGTATATATATCATAGCTGCGCTCCCACTAGCTTAAGTCTTCTCTGAGCACAGTATTCAAGGGGGAACTACTGTCCACCAGTACCCGTGGGAGCGCAGCGAAGCGCATGCAAGCGCAGCGGTATGTATGTATCTTTTGGTATTGGCTGTACTGTAATGTATTATATTATAATCATGTATTGAACTGTTAAAACTTTGCATCTGCTAAAATAAATTACTTTGTGCGTTGGAAACAAAATAAAAAATCGCCTATGCAATGCTTATTTGAAAACGATAGAATTACTTTAATATATCCCATCCCTCATGTCCCCGTTATCTCGTTTGGTGAGTTCCCCTGTGCCTTTGCTGCCAACTCATCAAGACCGCCCTAACCACACCATTAACCCTTTCCCGCTGCCTTTTTCTGGTAACTCTCTTGCCCAGTGTACATCTGAGGCATCATCTCATATAGTAACACAGATAGTTCTGCAGATGCAGCCAGATGTCGGCCAAGTTAAGTTACGCTCACAGCAAACTCCGGCTCCTTTCCCCTCAGATAGGCTTGTGGATAGTAATCCTGACAGGGCAGAGACCTGGCATTCCCCCCCCCCCCCCGCGGCTTTACAGCAGCAAATGGTGGGTCACACAGTATCAACATGGTCATTACCGTACCCTCCTACAGGACAGGTTGGTGCCTCAAGAGGAACATATATGGGCAGCTCCATAACTTCTCCTATTAGGGCAATGCTTACACGCATATTAGGGACCTTATTTGCCCTTTTTTCCTGCGCATCCTAGTATGGAATCGCTGTTCTTTCCATCTGTGTCACAATACATCAGGGACACTAGCTGCCATCCACAGGGGATCCCGTTCAGATTGCAGTTGCGCAAGCAGTCCTGGGCATGGCTGGTGAGTATGATGGTTCCAGCATTCGCAGCATAAAACTCCCAGCCCTCCTATTTCCACGACCAGCGATGAGTCATCATCTTCAAGAGACCAGGGTCATCGCAAACAAATTAAAATTTTGAACACACATTTCGGAGGTAGCACGGGAAAAAGAAAGGTCATGTTAGAGCATTCCCTTCCTATGCCATCAGGGGGCGGGCGATGGTGAGGTGCCAAAACACGGCTCTGCTGATTGGCATACGACCTAGTGTCAGGGACAAAATCAAATGGGGTTTCTATGTAGATATGCATGATCTAACTGTGGAAGCCAAAAAAGATTTAGAGACGGCATGCGCAAAAGTGGTGTTGTCAAAAAAGCTTATAGGAATTTCTCAAATTGGCTGACAGAGTACTGTGTGTTTTCAGCATGTTACCTTGAAACTAGACCTAACGCAATCATAGAGGAGTGGAAATACTTGCACATGATAAATAAGATGTATAGACCTGGTGCACGTATGATAAGCAGTTTCGAGAAAAAGTTCACAGCCAACCTTCCTTCACTTTAGCCTTCAAGGATCTGGATGAAGTTAAATCGGGCTCAAATAACACCAGGTTATAGACTCCCCTCTACGAGGTTTCAATGTGGAGACGAGGTGCTCCCCATTCGTCAAAGAATAGATGTTTTGCATTCAACAATTCCTCCTGTAGTAGAGGAGAAGTGTGTAAATACAGACACACCTGTTCAAATTGCCACAGAACACATCCTGTCAGAAATTGCCCAAAGAATATCACAGCCCCCAATAGAGGATGCGGTGGTGCATGAGGTACTGACTAAGGCCAATTCTCCTATCATATTACCCACCCTAGACAAATGGCTCTCCCTCTACCCTGATACTTCTAAGGCCTCCTTCCTTTGTGAGGGTTTATCGTATTGGTTTCCGCCTCCCATCGATGGTGGGGTGGCCGCAGCCGATGTGAAAAACCATCGTTCTGTATATTTGCAAAGAGGCATCTTGGCAGAAAAGATTCAAAATGAGTTAGGCCTTGGACGCTAGGTGGGACCATTTTCCTCTCCACCCATACCCAATTTGGTCATTTCCCCAGTCGGTATAGTCCCGAAGAAAATTGCCGGTAAATACTGCTTGATACAGCACTTATCACACCCCGCGGGCAAGTCGGTAAATGACGCTTATGATCCGCAAGTCTGTTAAGTGACACATCAATCTTTTGAAGAAGCGTTTGCTTTAGTAAGAAAATTTTAAAGTGGGGCCCTGAAGGCTAAATTAGTTATAGATCCTGCCTTTCTGCTTCTTCCTTCACCCCGAGTCATTTAAATTCATGGGATTTAAAAATGGATGGTAACTACTACATATATAAGTGTCTTCCAATGGGCTCTTCGGTCTCATGTGCCTATTTTGAGACATTTAGCTCCTTTTTTCATTGGTGCCTACAGGCGGGAATGGGTCACCATGGGATAGCACACCATTTAGTCGATTTCCTATTCGCGGGTCTGCCCGATTTTTCTTGTTGCGCCGACACCCCTTCTTCTGCACAAGCCCTTTTTAGCATCAAGGACATTCCAGTTGTCCAGGATAAAACTGAAGGCCCTTCCACATGCCTGTCATTTTTAGGCATCGAAATAAACACAATAACTAATTGTTGTTATTTACCCCTTGACAAAATTAAAAAGTTAGAATCTCTGATAACAGAAATGATTTCTTCCTCCTTTAGCACGTGGGATTTGCGTATATGGAGGCGTTTTCTTTTGTCTTTTAACGGGATTCGGATATATGGCCTACCCAAGCAATTTCTAGTATAAATCTGGTCTTGCACACAGACACCTCAAGGGCCAAAGGTTTCGGGGCTTCGGGGGAGTGGTGTGCTGCATCTTGGCCTCATTCATGGCGGATTAGTGGTTTGATACGAAACTTACTAACTTTGGAAATGTTTCCTATAGTAGTAGCCTTGGAATTGTGGGCTCCTTGTTTACGCGACAGGAGAATGTTTTTTTGGTGTGACAATCTTGGTGTGGTTCAGGCTATTAACCGCCAGAGTGCCTCCTCACGCTAAGTAATTAATCTGCTGCGGGTTCTGGTTTTGAAATTCCTGAAATTTGACATTAACTTTTCTGCTCGCGACGTTCCTGGCGCTGACGAGCTGGCGGACGCTCTTTACCGGTTTAATTGGCGTTGCTTCAGAACTCTAGCTCCACACGCTTGGCTGAGTGGCTTAACTTGTCCCTCTTATCATCATCATCATCATTTATTTATATAGCGCCAACATAATCCGTAGCGCTTTACAATTGGTGACAAACATAGTAAACTAATAAACAAACTGGGTAAAACAGACAAAGAGGTGAGAAGGCCCTGCTCGAAAAGCTTACAATCTATTGGACAATGGGAGTTTGACACATGAGGTTAAGTCTACATTTGCAGTCGGCCCAGCCAGACTGCTAAGGTAAAGGTGACTCATAAGCTAAATGATCCTGTCACACAACAATGTTGATCAAGGGGTAGTTGTATAACAGGTGGTAATAGGGTAGTGTAGTGAGGTTAAGAGGGTGGTTGAGGAATATTATAAGCTTTTCTGAAGAGGTGGGTTTTCAGAGAATGCTTGAAAGCTTGTAGACTAGAGAAAAGTCTTATTGTGCGAGGGAGAAAATTCCATAGAGTGGGTGCAGCCCGGAAAAAGTCCTGTAACCGGGAATGGGAGGATGTAATGAGTGTGGATGAGAGACGCAGATCTTGTGCAGAACGGAGTTGCCGAGTTGGGAGATATTTTGTGACAAGAGAGGAGATGTATGTTGGTGCAGATTTGTTGATGGTCTTGTAGGTTAGTAAGAGTATTTTAGATTGGATTCGGTAGAAAACAGGCAACCAGTGTAGAGACATACAGAGTGATTCAACAGAGGAATAACGATTTGCAAGGGAAATCAATCTTGTCGCAGCGTGCAAAATAGATTGTAGGGGTTTGAGTCTGTTTTTGGGAAGGCCAGTAAGGAGGGAATTGCAATAGTCAATGCGGGAGATGATAAGTGCATGAATTAAGGTTTTTGCAGTGTCTTGTGTGAGATGGCAGATTGCAGATGGTCGAGTCGGGATAAGGTGTATTGCAGAGGCGTCGCTGGCCCCATCTACTAGAAATATATATAATTTGGCATGGCAGCGTTGGTTGGGTTTTCAAGCGTCTGTTAACAGCGACCCGTCATGTCAGTTCGCCTCTGTGACAGGATGGACCGACTATGCCACACTGTATGTTATTGCTGGGAACCGGCTGGGCTTACTTTGTCACCGTCCCCTTCCGTTATTCGGAATACGCCCCACCTTCCGCAGTGGGAGGGGCCTACAATGCTGCCGCTACTGAGCTCCTTTATGGCGCTCAGAACCACGTTCCTTCTGGGTAACTGTCACTGCTAGTGTACTCCTGTGCTGGTACACTTGGGCTGGTATCTTCAGACCTCTTACTATGGATCCGGGTTGCTGTGGATGGATCCTCCCTGGCCTATCACACTGACTAGTGCAGACAGAGCGGTGGTACTGGAAAAGCTTGGGTCCAAACCTCAGACAGCCGGAGAACGAATTAGATATAGGGTCTAATCTGCAGGTCACAGGATTACAGCAATATTAAAGAAGTTGTCAAGCAGGTCTTTGAAGCAGAGTGATGTTTATTGCTCAATTGTCCTAACAAGGACAGTTCCACTGATTAGAGGTATCAGTGGTCAGGTCAGATGGAACATCAGAATGATACATTACATGCTTACACAGTTCACCTTTTATACAGTTCTGACATAACTCCTAGCAGAGGTAAGCCAGCCCCTTGGACCTAGCTGGCTCCAGCCCGTCTAGAATACTCACTCAGATCTCAGGATGTAATCTAATTTTGCATCTAACACAATTTAACTTCCATATCCCTCCTTCAGATGTTCTGTCTCCATTGTTTAGAGTTCCTGTCTGTCTAACAGGACCTGCATTCAGGTAACAGCCCCCTTTTGTGCATTCAAGTGTTGGTCACTCACATTGAATAGACTTAATTAGCCTTAATGAGGACATCCTCTAGACTACACAACAGATTTACAAATGCTTATCAGAAATCAAACCTATACCTTAGATATGAATGCATTTCCTTGCACCAAGATATGCAAAAGGCTTTCAAAACAAAGTCTTATTCTATCACAATCTAGCACAATATATAGAGCCATCCTCTGACCCCTGCACAACACAGAGAGCCATCCTCTGACCCCCTGCACAATACACAGAGCCATCCTCTGACCCCTGCACAATACATAGAGCCATCCTCTGACCCTGCACAACAGAGAGCCATCCTCTGACCCCTGTGCAATACATAGAGCCCTCCTCTGACACCTGCACAATACATAGAGCCATCCTCTGACCCCTGCACAACAGAGAGCCATCCTTTGACCCTGCACAACACAGAGCCATCCTCTAACCCTGTACAACACAGAGGACATCCTCTGACCCCTGCACAATACATAAAGCCATCCTCTGACCCCTGCATAATACACAGAGCCATCCTCTGACCCCTACACAACACAGAGAGCCATCCTCTGACCCCTTCGCAATACATAAAGCCTTCTTCTGACCCCTGCACATTACCTAGAGCCTTCCTCTGACCCCTGCACAACACAGAGAGCCATCCCCTGACCCCTGCACAATACATAAAGCAATCCCCTGACCCCTGCACAATACATAAAGCCTTCTTCTGATCCCTGCACAGCACAGAGACCCTTCCTCTGACCCCTGCACAGCACAGAGAGCCATCCTCTGACCCCTGCACAATACACAGAGCCATCCTCTGACCCCTGCACAATACACAGAGCCATCCTCTGACCCCTGCACAATACACAGTGCCATCCTCTGACCCCTGCACAATACATAGAGCCATCCTCTGACCTCTGCACAATATATAGAGCCATCCTCTGACCCCTGCTCAATACATAAAGCCATCCTCTGACGCCTGCACAATACACCGAGCCATCCTCTGACCCTGCACAACAGAGAGCCATCCTCTGACCCTGCACAAGACAGAGCCATCCTCTGACCCCTGCGCAATACATAGAGCCATCCTCTGACCCCTGCACAATACACAGAGCCATTCTCTGATCCCTGCACAATACACATAGCCATCCTCTGACCCCTGCCAATACACATAGCCATCCTCTGACCCCTGCACAATACATAGTGCCATCCTCTGACCCCGTACAACACAGAGGCCATCCTCTGACACCTGCACAATACACAGAGCCATCCTCTGGCCCCTGCACAATACACAGAGCCATCCTCTGACCCCTGCCAATACACATAGCCATCCTCTGACCCCTGCACAATACATAGTGCCATCCTCTGACCCTGTACAACACAGAGGCCATCCTCTGACACCTGCACAATACACCGAGCCATCCTCTGACCCTGCACAACAGAGAGCCATCCTCTGACCCTGCACAAGACAGAGCCATCCTCTGACCCCTGCGCAATACATAGAGCCATCCTCTGACCCCTGCACAATACACAGAGCCATTCTCTGATCCCTGCACAATACACATAGCCATCCTCTGACCCCTGCCAATACACATAGCCATCCTCTGACCCCTGCACAATACATAGTGCCATCCTCTGACCCTGTACAACACAGAGGCCATCCTCTGACACCTGCACAATACACAGAGCCATCCTCTGGCCCCTGCACAATACACAGAGCCATCCTCTGACCCCTGCACAATATATAGAGCTATCCTCTGACCCCTGCACAACACAGAGCCATCCTCTGACCCCTGCACAGCACAGCGAGCCTTCTTCTGATGCCTGCACAGCACAGAGACCCTTCCTCTGACCCCTGCACATCACAGAGAGCCATCCTCTGACCCCTGCACAATACACAGAGACATCCTCTGACCCCTGCACAATACACAGAGCCATCCTCTGACCCCTGCACAATACATAGAGCCATTCTCTGACCTCTGCACAATACATAGAGCCATCCTCTGACCTCTGCGCAATACATAGAGCCATCCTCTGACGCCTGCATAATACACAGAGCCATCCTCTGACCCTGCACAACAGAGAGCCATCCTTTGACCCTGCACAAGACAGAGCCATCCTCTGACACCTGCACAATACATAGAGCCATCCTCTGACCCTGCACAACAGAGCCATCCTTTGACCCTGCACAACACCGAGCCATCCTCTGACCCTGTACAACACAGAGCCATCCTCTGACCCTGTACAACACAGAGGACATCCTCTGACCCTTGCAAAATACATAAAGCTATCCTCTGACCCCTGCACAATACACAGAGCCATCCTCTGACCGCTGCACAATACACAGAGCCATCCTCTGACCCCTGCATAATACACAGAGCCATCCTCTGACTCCTGCACAATACACAGAGCCATCCTCTGACCCCTGCACAATACACAGTGCCATCCCCTGAACCCTGCACAATACATAAAGCCTTCTTCTGATCCCTGCACAGCACAGAGACCCTTCCTCTGACCCCTGCACAGCACAGAGAGCCATCCTCTGACCCCTGCACAATACACAGAGCCATCCTCTGACCCCTGCACAATACACAGAGCCATCCTCTGACCCCTGCACAATACATAGAGCCATCCTCTGACCTCTGCACATTATATAGAGCCATCCTCTGACCCCTGCTCAATACATAAAGCCATCCTCTGACGCCTGCACAATACACCGAGCCATCCTCTGACCCTGCACAACAGAGAGCCATCCTCTGACCCTGCACAAGACAGAGCCATCCTCTGACCCCTGCGCAATACATAGAGCCATCCTCTGACCCCTGCACAATACACAGAGCCATCCTCTGACTCCTGTGCAATACACAGAGCCATCCTCTGACCCCTGCACAATACACATAGCTATCCACTAACCCCTGCACAATACATAGTGCTATCCTCTGACCCTGTACAACACAGAGGCCATCCTCTGACCCCTGCACTATACACAGAGCCATCCTCTGGCTCCTGCACAATACACAGAGCCATCCTCTGACCCCTGCAAATACATAGTGCCATCCTCTGACCCTGTACAACACAGAGGCCATCCTCTGACCCCTGTACAATACATGGAGCCATCCTCTGACCCCTGCGCAATACATAGAGCCATCCTCTGACCCCTGCGCAATACATAGAGTCATCTTCTGACCCCTGTGCAATACATAGAGCCATCCTCTGACCTCTGCACAATATATAGAGCCATCCTCTGACCCCTGCACAGCACAGCGAGCCTTCTTCTGATGCCTGCACAGCACAGAGACCCTTCCTCTGACCCCTGCACAGCACAGAGAGCCATCCTCTGACCCCTGCACAATACACAGAGCCATCCTCTGACCCCTGCACAATACACAGAGCCATCCTCTGACCCCTTCACAATACATAGAGCCATCCTCTGACTTCTGCACAATACATAGAGCCATCATCTGACCCCTGCACAGTACATAGAGCGGCGGTTCCCAAACTGTGTGCCGCAGCTCCCAGGGCGCTGTCTCAGGGGTGCCGCGGGCCAGCCATAAAAAAAACCAAACAGAAACACTTACCAATCCGCGCGGCGCCAGGACCCAGCATCCTCCTCTCTCACCCAGCTGTCATATCAGTGACAGCTGCTGCGTGAGAGGGGAGGATGCTGGGACCCAGCGCCGCGCGGATTGGTAAGTGTTTCTGTTTGGTTTTATTATGGCTGGCGCGCGGCAGAGGGGGCAAAGTGAGAGAGGGACAGAGGACAGTGACAGCCTGACAGGAGGGGGACAGAGGAGAGTGACAGCGTGACAGGAGGGGGATAGAGGAGAGTGACAGCGTGACAGGGGGGGGGACAGAGGAGAGTGACAGCGTGATAGGAGAGGAACAGAGGAAAGTGACAGTGTGACAGAAGAGGGACAGAGGAGAGTGACAGCGTGACAGGAGGGGGACAAAGGAGAGGGACAGCGTGATAGGAGAGGAACAGAGGAAAGTGACAGTGTGACAGAAGAGGGACAGAGGAGAGTGACAGCGTGACAGGAGGGGGACAAAGGAGAGGGACAGCGTGGCAGAGGAGCTGTGACAGAGGGCAGAGGAGCTGGGACAGCTTGACAGAGGGCAGAGGAGCTGGGACAGCTTGACAGAGGGCAGAGGAGCTGGGACAGCTTGGGAGAGGGCAGAGGAGCTGGGACAGCATGACAGAGGGCAGAGGAGGGGGACAGCGTGAGAGGGCAGAGGAGGGGGACAGAGGAGAGGGACAGCGTGACAGGAGGGGGACAGAGGAGAGTGACAGGAGGGGGACAGAGGAGAGGGACAGCGTGACAGGAGGGGGACAGCATGGCAGAGGAGCTGTGACAGAGGGCAGAGGAGGGGGACAGAGGGCAGAGGAGCTGTGACAGAGGGCAGAGGAGGGGGACAGAGAAGCTGGGACAGCGTGACAGAGGGCAGAGGAGGGGGACAGTGGGCAGAGGAGGAGGACAGCGTGAGAGGGGCAGTGGAGGGGGACAGCGTGACAGGAGGGAGACAGCGTGACAGAGGGCAGAGGAGGGGGACAGTGGGCAGAGGAGGAGGACAGCGTGAGAGGGGCAGTGGAGGGGGACATCGTGACAGGAGGGAGACAGCGTGACAGAGGGCAGAGGGGGCAGCGTGAGAAAGGGCAGAGTGTCTGGATGCAGAGGGGGCATTTTTGCATACAACTAAATAAGCATTTCTGTCCTGACCTAAATACTTATTACAATTTTTTGACCCAACTACTTCTAAAACAGGACTGCTCGGTAATTATTTTGGAGCGGTGCCTTAAAAAAATGATGGAGACTCTAAGGGTGCCGCGAACTGCAAAAGTTTGGGAACCACTGACATAGAGCCATCATCTGACCCCTGCACTACACAGGGAGCCATCCTCTGGTCCATGCACAATACAGAGTGATGTATTTTGATACTATAATTTTTACTAAAATATTCCTGGGCTTGAATGTAGCTGTCATTTATTTAGAACATTCTACAAAATCAAAGCTAGAATCTGATTGGCTGCTCTAGGCAACATCTCCACTTTTCAAACACCGGAAACTCACAGCTTGATACATTTACTCCCTAAGGCTAAATGTATCATGTCCGATTTTGCCAGCGTGTTAAAATTGCGGTGTTAACACCCGCGATTTTAGTCCCAAACTCATCAAATGTATGAAGCTGCGATTTTTACCCTGATCTTCAAAATCGCTTGTCATCTCTGGCGCTTTGCTGCGATGTAAACACTCCCGTGTTAGCTAACTCTCCTGTGTTGTAGCAGCGAGTTGTATAAACACATCACTGTTACACTGGAGCTCGGGCAGCTGTCAAAACAGTAAAAAAGTAGATAAAAGATAAAAAAAAAAAGCGTGGGGTCCACTCTCTATTCAGTCAACCCAAGTGCTGCCACCCCACTGCTGGTTCCGTGAAAATCAGGGAAAAATTTTGCATAGGGTTCCCGTTTTTCCCAGAACCAGCACTAGGCAAACCAGCCGGAGTTGGAGGCACTATAGCAGGGGGACATGCAGCAGGGGTCCCCATAATGACTAACCAACCCCAGGCTGTTCAGCACTGGGCTGGATTCCCTAGGGAGTGGGGTCCGCTGAAAAAAATGAGCGGGCCCCCTTCCTAGGGACAACCAGCCCAGTGCTGATAGCACTAGGGCTCTTCCTACACCTCTGGGCGGTGGGTGTAGGGCAATAACGGCGCATATATTGTTAAAAAAACAAACTGACTCCATTTTGTTTTGTGGAACTACAAGTCCCATCCAGCCAGGTTGCCCTAAATAGTGTGGGCATGCTGCTACTTGTATAACTACAAGCACCAGCATAGCCACGGCAGCCAGGGCGTGTTGGCACTTGGAGAACCACAAGTGCCAACTTGCCCTGACACCCAGGGCTGGCTGGGACCTGTAGTTCCACAAAACAAAATGTTAAATAAACCACCACTCCCTTGTCAACACCACTAACATTTATTAAAAATAATAAACCCACAATAAACACCCTCATTTACACCATAGTTTTTTATTAAAAATAATAAATTCCCAAAATGCTCACCAATGAAGTTTTCTCCTTTTGTCCGCAGCTTTCAATCCAAAAATGGCTGTAAACCAAGTCCAAAATAAATTTGAATCCAAAGTCCTGGCTTGCCCCAGTCTGAAAGTTATTTATACTTCCAAATGTCCTGGCTTGTAATCTGTTCAATTCTTCGCCCGGGAGAGGGGGGGGGCATTGTTGATTGAAGTCTTCAGTTCTTCACCCAGGGGGGGCCCATATTTGTAATTTCCACAAATCTTCTGTCTTGATTTCAGAAAAATAAAAAAATGGAGGAGCCGCCGCAAACACCTCCTACCTGGTAGGAGGTCCGATACGCAATGAGCTTAACTCATTGCAATAGTTCTATTTCTAGTATTAGGTGATTTTTCCATGCTAAAACTATAAATAGAACTATCACAATGAACTTGGCTCATTGGGGAATCAAACATACAACTCTGTGTTACCAGAACAGTGCATATATCAGTTGAACCACAACTCCTGATGTAAGTCTATGGGCAAATACTAGAAATAGATCTAAAACCTCATGTAGAGTCGGATGCAAGGTCCGATATAGACGCAACCAACAAAGAAAACATCAATGCACATAGCCAGCAGGCATTAGTTTCGCTTGCGTATGGGACGCATTACACACTTGCGCCAGACTACAAACAACTACGAGAGGATGGGTGTCAATATAAATATATATATGAAATGAGGAGAGTGAGTGAGAGAACAAAGAATTACTGAATTCCACCAGTGCAGAAGGAGACACAGAGATATCTCCCGAAGACTTTTTGTCCCAGGGTCCCAGATCAGCTTTTAAAGTGGTATCCCAGTCCCTGTCATTGGTACTGCTGCCAACTCTGGACTGGAAATAAGAGTCCAAGCTGCTGCTACTTTTGGAATCCTGGGGGACAAGATGGGTGTTATTAGTTCTCCTTTCGGGGCTTTTATGAGAGGGAAGAGGAGAGTACCAATCCTCTGGAATAATTATATCTCGATTGCTGGTGTCAGGCTTTAGAGAAGCGGCTCTGATTGCATCCACTGGGCTGACCCCAGAGTCTGGCTGTAGATAAATCCCGGGTTCCTGCAAAGGGAACTGCAATGAGCTGTAGCAGCTGAGCAGGCTGTAAAAGAGATAAGTGACGGACAAGGACAAGGTGAAGAGGAACACAAGTTTCCAAGGAGCTTTAGTGGAGAGCAGGGCAGTACCTGGCCACCACGGGGCCATCGTGGATCGCAAACCCCAGACCAACAGACATGGTTTTGTCAGACGCCGTCTCCGCTGATTCCCTGTCAGACGGGGAACGGATGTCTGATCTCCTCGTCGGCTGCCGCAGGACTTCCGGGTAGCGGGCGCATGCGCCCTGGTCTCACTTCCGTTGCTAGGCAACGCGACGCTACTCCTGTTCCCGCTGCCTCCTCCGCTCTCCACCAATCAAGTCAGTCTGGATCCTATTTAAACCTGCCTCTGGCGCCATTAGGGTGCCAGAGTAACAGGTTCACCACCAGTGTTCCTGGCTTCCCTATTTCCTCCATACTCCTGAGTATCCTGATCCCTTATTACTTGTTGTGACCCCGGCTTGGCGACCATTCTACTCTTCTGTGTGACCCATTCTGTACTGTGACTTCGGCTTGGCGACTATTCCTTTGGATTACCCTTTTGTACCTGATTTTCCTGACTGCTGTGACCCGGAACCGTCTGACCTCTCTACGCTACACTGGTAGCTGGCTAATAGGACCGCAACCTGCGTGCTCTCTGCTGCAAAGTCCAAACCTCCTTGCGGGGGTCCCTGGTGAACACCAGGGGTACGTTAGACTCCGCGCCTGTTTGACCAGTGGCACCAATACCGGTTAGTGTCCTATTATCTTCAGCCTCATAGGCCTACAGCGTGACAGTTTACTCTGGCCATGACTGACGGTACCGGAGAACCCTCATCCCGAGATCTCCTCATCCATTTAGGAGTACGGGTAGAACGCCAGGAGGCCAACCAAGCACAACTCCTGCAGTGTTTACAAGGAGTGATTTCCCGCCTGGATGCCCTGAGCACTTCTCAGGCAGCAGCCCCAGTTCCTGAGCCTGCTCCGGCTGCTGCTCCACCAACCGCAGCACTGGCTACCTCGAGAACACTACGGATTCCAACCCCAGAGAAATACGACGGTAATCCCAAAGGATGCCGTGGATTCCTAAATCAGTGTTCCATCCAGTTTGAACTTTCACCGGAAAACTTCGCATCTGAGAGAGCTAAGGTGGCCTATATAATTTCCCTCCTGATGGGACAGGCCCTAGCTTGGGCCTCGCTACTGTGGGAACGAAGAGACGGATCTCTCCTTCATTCTGACACTTTCATTGAGAACTTCCGGAGGGTATTTGATGAACCTGGTCGTGTGTCTTCGACTGCATCCAGTTTGCTAGCTCTTCGCCAAGGTTCTTTAACTGCAGGTCAATACGCGGTTCAGTTCCGTACCTTAGCCTCAGAATTAGGCTGGAATGATGAAGCTCTTTCCGCCACCTATTGGCAAGGCCTGTCAGACCCTATCAAGGATGCACTGGCTTCGCAAGAGCTTCCATCCAAGCTTGACGACTTGGTCTCTTTGTGTGTCAAGGTAGACATTCGCCTTCAAGAGCGCTCTCAGGAGAGGGTCCAAGGTCGTCGCACTGTACGTTTGGCTCCTCGTTTTCAATCTCCAGCTCTCCCGGCGGAAGAGCCAATGCAAATTGGACACTCTCGCCTGTCACGGGATGAGAGAGAACGCAGGATCAAGAATCGTTTGTGTTTGTACTGTGGAGAATCCGGTCATCTGCTATCTTCTTGTCCCAAGAGGCCGGAAAACTTCACCGCCTAGGCAACACCAGGGAGGTTGTTCTAGGTTCATGTCTCCATTCTCCATCTCCTTCCAAAGATAACAGTTTTCTGATGCCTGTCACCCTCTCATTTTCGGACTCTTCCCTAAATTGTTCTGCTTTTGTGGATTCCGGATCTGCAGGAAATTTTATCTCTGCCACTCTGGTGTCAAAGCTTCACATACCCTGCACTCCATTGCTGCAACCTCTGGTTCTTACTGCAGTTGACGGTAACCATGTCACCAACGGTTCCATCACTGACACTACTGCTCCAGTTCAGTTGCAGGTAGGGGTTCTCCATCAAGAGTGGATTCAGTTCCTGGTTATCCCACAGTCCGTTAATTCCATCATTCTAGGACGACCATGGCTCAGGAAACATTCGCCACAATTCGATTGGGCTCTCGCTCAAGTTACCTCCTGGGGCTCCTCATGCTTCAATCAATGCCTCTCGAAAATACTTCCTCCTAACCAACTTCCTTGTCTCTCTCTGGATTCCCACCTCAAACTACCAGAGCCGTATTTAGACTTTATTGATGTCTTTAGCAAAACCGCTGCAGAGACGCTCCCTCCACTTCGAGCATGAGATTGTCCTATTGAGCTAATTCCCGGCAAAACTATTCCCAAAGGTAGAGTTTACCCTCTGGCTCTCCCTGAGACTAAGGCAATGTCTCTATATATATCAGATAACCTTCAAAGAGGATTTATCAGAAAGTCTACCTCGCCAGCAGGAGCCGGATTCTTTTTTGTAAAAAAAAAGACGGTTCATTAAGACCGTGCATAGACTACCGCCGTATTAATGATATTACCATCAAGAACCGCTATCCGCTCCCATTGATCACTGAATTGTTCGACCGGATTAGAGTAGCCAAAATCTTCTCTAAATTATATCTCAGAGGGGCCTACAACTTAATCCGCATTCGAAAGGGCGATGAGTGGAAAACGGCATTTAACACCCGTGACGGGCACTATGAGTATCTAGTCATGCCGTTTGGACTTTGCAATGCCCCTGCAGTGTTTCAAGATTTTGTCAACGAGATCTTCAGAGATCTTCTGTATCAATTTGTGATTGTCTACCTGGACGATATTTTGATATTTTCATCTGACTTACATGTTCATCGTCTCCATGTCAAGACTGTTCTTTCTCGCCTCCGGAAACATTCCTTATATTGCAAGCTGGAGAAATGCCTTTTTGAGCGTTCACAAGTTCCATTCCTAGGATACATAGTTTCTGGCACCGGCCTGCTGATGGATCCGCAGAAAGTGAAGGCCATTGTCAACTGGCAATTACCTATTGGTCTCAAAGCTACCCAACGCTTTATCGGCTTTGCCAATTATTACCGGCAGTTCATTAAAGGCTTTTTATCCATTATCTGTCCAATTACAGCTTTAACTCGAAAAGGTGCCTGCAGCAAACCATGGCCTGTCGAAGCCATATTGGCCTTCAAAACTCTTAAAGAAGCATTTCTTTCGGCCCCTATACTCAAACAGCCAGACCAAGGGAGACCGTTTTTTATTGAAGTGGACGCTTCTTCAGTTGGGATTGGAGCTATACTTTCCCAAAAATCTGCTTCAGGAACTTTAGAAACTTGTGGATTCCTGTCTAAGAAATTCTCTAGCACTGAACTAAATTGTGGAATCGGTGACAAGGAATTATTAGCCATCAAGATTGCCCTTTAGGAGTGGCGTCACTTACTGGAGGGTGCCTTACATCCAGTCACGGTCATGACAGATCATAAAAATCTTACTTATCTCCAGGAAGCACAATGTCTTAACCCCCGTCAAGCTCGCTGGTCTCTTTTCTTTGCCAGGTTCCAAATCATTCTCACCTTTCGTCCCGGTTCCAAAAATTCCAAGGCCGATGCTCTCTCCAGGTCCTTTGATAATGATGGTACTCTCACTTGTTTAGACAACAAAATGATTCTAAATCCAATACAAACAGTGGCTATCACCAATTCTTCAGTAATCTCTCCCCCTCCAGGGCGTTCATTCGTGGAACCTCATCTCCGCTCTAAACTACTATGTTGGGCTCACGAGTCCAAATTTGCCGGCCATGCCGGTTACAAGAGAACCAAAGAATTCCTCTCCAGATATTATTGGTGGCCTAAACTGGCTTCAGATGTTCTAAAATTTGTATCTGCATGTTCGGTTTGTGCACGCCACAAGGTGCCAAGACAAAGTCCTCCTGGTCTTCTCCTTCCTCTACCTATTCTGGATTCTCCCTGGACCAGCATTATGATGGACTTCATCACCGATCTCCCTTTGAGCAATGGCTACAATACCATCTGGGTCGTGGTAGACAGCTTTTCAAAAATGTCACACTTCACTCCCTGTAAAGGACTCCCTTCAGCCCCTAAACTTGCAGATTTGTTTCTAAAGAACATCTTCCGTCTTCATGGATGTCCTCAAGAGATCATTTCTGACAGAGGGGTACAATTTGTCGCTAAGTTCTGGAGAGCTTTTTGTAAAAAGATTGGAGTCAGTCTCAAATTTTCTTACGGATATCACCCCCAGACTAACGGACAAACAGAACAAGTGAATCAAGACTTGGAGTGTTTTCTACAGTGTTTTGTTTCTGATCATCAAATGACATGGAATGATCTTCTGTATTGGGCCGAATTCGCCCACAACAATCTTCTACATTCCTCCTCTGGGCGTTCTCCATTTTTTATTATCTACGGCAGACATCCCACTCCTCCTCTCTTGTCCGAATCTCCCTCCTCTCTAGTACCAGTGGCCGATACTCTCATCCAGGACTTCTCTCAAATCTGGTCTCAAACCAAAGAAGCACTGTCTACTTCTGTACAGAGACAGAAGAAAGCGGCTGATCTTCATAGAAGAGTTGCTCCAGTACTAAGGATAGGAGACCGTGTTTGGTTGTCTACACGCAACCTTCGACTTCAAGTTCCATCCATGAAATTGGCTCCTAAGTTTATTGGTCCCTTTGCCATATCACAAGTCATCAATCCTGTTTCCTTTAAACTTGCATTACCTCCGTCTCTTAGAATCCATAACACATTTCATATTTCATTGCTGAAACCGCTGATTCTCAACGAATTCTTCAGAGAACCTGCTCCTCCTCCACCTATTAAAACATCTTTAGGGGATGAATTCGAGATTGAGAGGATTCTGAAGAGACGTTTCTTCCAGCGCAAACCTCAGTATCTCGTACACTGGAGAGGTTACGGTCCGGAGGAGAGATCGTGGGTCTCAGAGGCCGACCTTCATGCTCCTCGTCTCCTCGCAAAATTTCTGAGGAAAGGCAATCCTTCTCTGAGAGGGAGGAGGGGAGGGGGTACTGTCAGACGCCGTCTCCGCTGACTCCCTGTCAGACGGGGAACGGACGTCTGATCTCCTCGTCGGCTGCCGCAGGACTTCCGGGTAGCGGGCGCATGCGCCCTGGTCTCACTTCCGTTGTTAGGCAATGCAACGCTACTCCTGTTCCCGCTGCCTCCTCCGCTCTCCACCAATCAAGTCAGTCTGGATCCTATTTAAACCTGCCTCTGGTGCCATTAGGGTGCTAGAGTAACAGGTTCACCACCAGTGTTCCTGGCTTCCCTATTTCCTCCATACTCCTGAGTATCCTGATCCCTGATTACCTCCGGCTTGGCGACCATTCTACTCTTCTGTGTGACCCATTCTGTACTGTGACTTCGGCTTGGCGACTATTCCTTTGGATTACCCTTTTGTACCTGATATTCCTGACTGCTGTGACCCGGAACCTTCTGACCTCTCTACGCTACACTGGTGGCTGGCTAATAGGACCGCGACCTGCGTGCTCTCTGCTGCAAAGTCCAAACCTCCTTGCAGGGGTCCCTGGTGAACAACAGGGGTACGTTAGACTCCGCGCCTGTTTGACCAGTGGCACCAATACCGGTTAGTGTCATATTATCTTCAGCCTCATAGGCCTACAGCGTGACAGGTTTAAGCCGAAATCGTGCATGGAGCCGCCAAAAGAAACAGCCCCAGGCAGAGAAAACGTTTGGGAGGGAGTGAGACAGAAAGTGGTCAGGGTGTTAAGAAATCTAAAGCAGCTCTGACAGCTCCCTGACTTTCAGCGGTTGCTGTTCCCCCACCTCCAGACGCAAAGCCTCTTCACATGGAACAGATCCCCCAGTAGCTTATAATGCCGAAGCTGCCAACGGCGGATAACGAGGAGTGACATTACCGACAAGTAGCTCCAGTTAACGGACTCACAGAATTTGTAGAGCTCCAGCTTATTCACTGATATGCAAAGTCAGACTTGTATTGCTGCATATCCAAACAGCAGAGATGTTGCAGACAGGCCAGTTCCCTGAACAGCAGCAGCAACTTTAAATCGAGAAAGAGGCGTCTGTAGATCCAGCTCTGCTCTACAGGAGACACCCAACAAGCTCCGCCTTATGCACTAAGAGACTCGCCCACCTATGTCTCTAGGAGAGCCATCCTCACCTGCTTCCCATCACTGGCCACTTGTGCTGCGTACTCTTTCGGCGAATGAGACAGTAACTGCGCCGTTAGCAGAGACTACAATGAGCTATCTCTCAAAGGGGGTAAGAAGGAAAGGGGCGGGCTCAAAATTTGGAAAATGGAATGGAATAAAATCAGCCTCAGTTTGAAATGCCCCCAAAGAAATGAGAACTCCGTAACTTACATATAGGTAAGGAAGATCGGGTTCCAGTCGGTGTCATAAGGATATAGAAGAGATCGAGGTAATCAATACAAATAGCTTTATTCAGGGTAAATCCAGGCGACAGCTCACACACTATCACCGATAGATGTGCACATAAAGCAATATCCCCATTCCTATCCCTGACACTGATCTCTGTTCTGTAGGATCAGCACAGCACAGAACATCTTTTAAATCTCCCGCCCCAAGTCAAGTCAAGTGAATAAATTAAGTGACGTCAACCAGGGGCGGGAAGTTCAAAATGTAATGGCCCTCTCTGGCATCAGCTCAAAGCGATTAAATTTTGTAAAGAGAGCGGTGCCAGGGCTAAAAATGTTTGTGTGTGTTCTCCTCAGCCCTAAAACTCCAGTCATCTTCCTTCCATCAGGCAATTATCGCTAATTTCTCTGGCTAACAGAAGGAAATTTCTTAGCGAGAGGGGGACAGCCATATTTGTGCTCTCAAGTGAAGCCATTTTCAGTACACCCAGCACAAAACTCTATCTGACATGCGCAACGTTATGACATTTTATGAAATCCCCTATCTTTAAAATGGGGCATGTTTTACCAAATTGTAAAAAAAACTGTAACTTTCTCAAACTTGTGAACCCTCAGAAGCACTCCTCAGCCCTAATAGCTTTCTAAAAAAACTTACCGAGTGTCTTTAAACGCCCTGTACACTGAGTTACGCTCCCCCAAAAAAACCAGAAAAACAGGAAGTAGAAAAAAAAAGGACAGATTTTGAACTTTAGATTGTTTCTAAATTGTCATTTCTTATTCTTTTTTTTTTTTTAAATTTCACATGCGGCACCTGTGGACAGTTCTCCATTTGCATGCCAAATTTCAGTTTAATAGCTTTAATACTTTTGAAAATGTAGACCCTCAAACACCATATCCCCCCTCTCACAAATTCCCTATGGCAAAATGACGTATTTTAGATGTAACCTTAATATAAGGGCACGACTGTGCCCTTATAATATATACATACATATATACATATATACATACATATATATACATACACATATATATATATATATATATATACACATACATACAGATATATACACATACATGTACATATAGATATATACACATACATGTACATATAGATATATACACATACATGTACATATAGATATATACACATACACATATATATATATACACATACATACATATATATATATATATATATACACATACATATATATATATATACACATACATATATATATACACATACATATATATATATATATATATATATATATATATATATACACACACACATATATATATATATATATATATATATATATATATATATATACATATATATATATATATATATATATATATATACACACATATATATATATATATATATATATATATATATATACATACACATACATTTTTTTATATATATATATATATATATATATATATATATATATATACCGTATATACTCGAGTATAAGCCCATTTTTTGTGCTGAAAAAGCCCCCCCTCGGCTTATACTCGAGTGATGCTCCAGGACCACACTTTTTTACTCTCTATCCCCGAGTTTCACATACCGCGCATGCGCGGCCAGCAGCGCTCATCGGAAACAGGCAGCAGGGAGGTCACACAACGCCCAGCGTCCAACCACGCAGCCTGACTGGAACACCAGCGCCCGCCTGACCACATCATCAGCAGTCGTCCACGGGCAGACCGGTTCACACGCCCCTATATCTCTGACGTCATCCGGAAGTAGCGTGCGTTCCACTGTGGAACGCACGCCATCTCCTTCCTGCTGTCGGCAACACACTATCATCAAGGAGTCAATGCGTGAGCGCGGTTAGCGCTGTGCAACATAACGGGGATCCCTGTATCGTAAGTTAGTTAGGAGACACCGCTGGACTCCATTTATATTGCTGGATTGTTGAGGTTTGATTTAAACTGTTGATTGGACTCTGTTGCCTTTTGTGACTTGTTTGGATGATAAGGACCCACCATCTCCATACAGTACAATTTGCAGTAGCATCTACTGCCTATATATAATTGTACTTCCTTAACCTTTTTGCGTCATCTTTTATCACCTTTGCTATGCCATTTTTTCATTACGTGCTCAACAATTTTTATTTGTTGTTTTAATAAATGTATTGTATTTTTACTCCGTGATATCCTCAATATGTCAGTACCGATTGGTACACTATTCTAACCCATTGTAAGACAATTGAGCGCAATTATTTTACCATTATACTAGACCGGTTCATACCGCACACAGCCTCTACGGGACCCTTCACAGCATCCAAGGCATCCTGCATGATGGTAGCTTAAGTGCATTTACTACCATCTAAAGGTAATAGCACAATATCGCCACACCTGCAAGACTGGAAGTCACTACCTTTTTAACATTATTCCACTGTGCACCTATAACGCCTACCTTGCAGACAAAACTACTGCAGATCCATCTGTTTATCGGCACATCCAATTACTATTTCAGTAGCAGTATTACTTGTTTGTTTTCACACACTGTTTTACTGTATAGCACTGCATTTATCCAGTGTACTATCCATTTCCTTGCCCATCACCTTAACCCCCAATCCCGCTGCTTCTAATTTTTTTACTTTACTTTTATACGTTCAGCTGAGACCCCATGCTTCCACTACAGTGGAAGCATGGGGTCTCAGCTGAACGTATAAAAGTAAAGTAAAAAAATTTACCAGTAGCTGCTGCATTTCCCACTGCAGGCTTATACTCGAGTCAATAAGTTTTCACAGTTTTTTGTGGTAAAATTAGGTGCCTCGGCTTATATTCGGGTCGACTTATACTCGAGTATATACGGTATATATACACATACATACATATATATATATATATATATATATATATATATATATATATATATATATACACACACACACACACACACACACACACATATATATATATATATATATATATATATATATATATATATATATATACAAACGCATATATTTTTTACTTTCTCCTGATGAAGTCTGACACTTTATACAGACAAAACGCGTTGAGAATCTATATTTGGACTTTTACTTTTGTTGGGTCCGTGATATGCTGTCTATGGCTACGCTATTACAGCCAAGCTGATCTTTGGCTACTTGACATGTAAGTAGCTGCTGTGCATTTTTAATAAATTGTAATATTGACCCATTACATCTGTGGTTTCCATTTTATCTCTGAGACATCCATTGGTTTGCTGGAATATGGATAATATATGACCCATTATATCCAGGATATCCCTGTTAATGAGACCTAAAGACCATCTTTTTGGTACGCATATTCACTGCACGAGTGGCTGGTGTTTTATTTATCATATTTAACACAATAAGATCATAGATCTACTTTACTGGTGTTAAGGGAATCTATCAGGATCATTTTGGTCCTGGGCTAATTTATTATAACCATACTACACTATTGTGCGCCTCCTCCTCTAAGTCTGCAGTTAAAGCACATCTTGTTGGTTTCATTTCAAATCCATTGTAGTGGTGTATAGAGCCTAAAAAGAAAGAAATGGAGAAAGAGAAAGAGAAAGAGAGAAGAGAGACTGACTATCTCTCTCTCTCTTTTTTTATATATATATATATATATATATATATATATATATATATATATATATATATATAGGTTTGATGCACCTTTGTGCCCGGAGTCCCATAATGTTGTTAAGATGGCCCTGACAGTAGGGATAACAAGGCATACACAGGCATTTGCAAGATATACAAAACAAATTCTGACATGGGAAAAAAGAGAGGCACAGTGAGCCCTGCTGCTCATAAGAGAACTTGCAGACTAGTGGCCACTACAAAGACAAACAGTAGCGAATATGGAAATTGGGGCAGTTGTGAAAATTGAATATAAAAACTGCTACCTAATGCATACAGGAGCTTACAACAATTAGAGGGAGGTAATATACCTGCATTTATTACAAAAAGAAATTAAGACAAATCTTGTTATCTCTGCACATAAAGCATACTTGCCAACTCTCCCGGAATGTCCGGGAGACTCCCGCATTTTGCGAGAGTCTCCCGGACTCCCGGGCGAGTGTGGCAATCTCCCGAATTCTGCCCACTTCACTAGGAAGTGCCCACTTCCTAGTGAAGTGGGCAGAATTAGATCCCAAACGCCGCGATTCCCGATGAATCGCGGCGTTTAGCCCCGCCCCCCGCTGTCAAATGACGCAATTTGCGTCATGACGTCACAGGGGGCGGGGCCGAAATGACGCGATTTTGGCCGCCCCGCCCCCTCACGCCCCCCTCCACTGGCTGGCTCCCGGAAGAGAGCTGAAGAAAGTAGGTAAGCATGACATAAAGCTGCATTAACCTTAAGACACAGCCCAATTCAGTCTTCGGAAAGATGGTTTCATTAATTGTCCTATGACTACACGCAAAGGTCCCAAACCAGGATATTGCTAGGCAGATTGTACTCAGTACTGCTGGAGAGGTTTTCTTTTATAAACAGCATTGAGTTTGAATAAGGTTTTAGCTGTTGATAGATATGGTTAACACCAACCAGAAGCAATCATCCTATAAGCACTATTCATTTCTCTAATGGGCTTATTTAGAAGAGCGTACCAGGGGTCCGGTAATCAATCAGCTTAAAAATATTAAAATTAAATGTCTACAATTATATTAAGGTGAAATTTATTAGTGTACAGTATAGAAAAGCATAAATTACAGACGTAAATTAAAAATATTGGCAACAAAGCTACACAGAGTTTGGAATAAAAAAAATAAAAAAAAGATTGCTTCCACTCACTTTACTCTAATTTAGCTGAAACAGTCAATGAGAGCTATTTATTAAATGAAGAAAAGCCATTCTTCCAATTTATTAAAGGTTACCAATAGCAGTATATATCACTGTGGTTTGTGGCAAAGGATAGGGAAGGCTATTTAAGGACAGCGGCGGTAGAGGTACTTCCACCTCTGGATTGTGATAGCAGCGCTGGTACACAACAAAGTTAAATAAATATTCTTTTTCATTCTATTATATTAATTTAAATATTTATTTAACTGGTGATTCTGGCTCAAAGATGCTCAGAGGCTACCTGCACTGGCATGGACGAGCAGTAATAGTATGCTTACCGCTGCCAGCCAGTATCGCAGAGGAGCTGGGTACCGCTCAGCTGCCCTGGTGACCTTCTATTGCTAAATCGGAGTGGAACTTAATAATAAAAGCCCTCATGCAATTTTAAAATAAAGTGCATTACTGATCTCATGGAATTTTTGCCTATACATATTTACAAATGTGACAAAATAATGCTTCATCTTAAGTACCACATATATTTTAGCAATTACCCTTTTTTAACTCATACTTGGCTCTTGTAAAGCTTCCTCTCAGTGAATGCAGGAAAAGGTGCAATTCAAGGATTCAAAAAAAATATCTATATCAGCAAAAGTTTTCATTAGACACACCAGCTCTGCCTCCTTCTATTTTAAAGCCTGAGGCCCCCATGCTATTTCTATGCAAATAACAACCTTGTGGTTTATATCTTATTATTTCCACTGGAGCTGCAGTGACATGACCTGAGATGTGTGTGAGGTGTTGCAAGAGAAGGCGAGAGAGAGAGAAAGAGGGAGGAATAGAGCCAGTGCTCAGTGAAGTGTAAAAAATATTGTCAGGAATGAAAGAAAAAAATGTGCAGGGATAATATGTTTATTTCAGCCCCTTCATTCCCTCTCCACCTCCTCCTCCTTTCCATGCTAGACAGCACCTTTTAAAATTCATTGGACGTCAGGCGATCATGCACAATCCATATGCTTTCACGTTATCATTTGCATTTTATGCCTCCTGGCTCTTTATGTGCTGATACATTTGATGCCGCATTGGGCATTATTATTATTTCAATTTTCAAGGGGACCACCAGGTTCATCAGAATATAAGAGAATTAAAAAGAGATGTGAGCAAATATGTGAGATTGGTTCCCCAAGTTTATTGGGTTTGGGATACAACATAATAAACTGAATGCTTCCTTTTCCTTTGCAGGCAGAACTATCCTGAACAAAAGAAATGCTGCACATACTGAAGTTATGCATGAAGCAATCCGTTCTATTCCAGGGCAAGAGCACACTGGGATCTGAGAAATCCCTGCAAGACAATATGCTGCCGATACAAGGTAATGGGAAGCATCCATTAAAGAATTAATCATTTCATTTTGTAAGATAAGATAAAAATGACAATACATACATGAACTAACTAGTATGTAAGATAATAAATGCAGTGTTAATGTGAGAGACTTATTGCATGCATTTACATTTTGCAAAATTATCAGGTCAGCCAAAGATTGAATAAAATGAACAAAGTCCCAGGGTAGATTGTTAAAAATAAATAAATCATCCAGGGGACTTTGCTAGTGCTGTGGAGAAGCAACAGGAAGCCACAGAGAGATAAATGATCTTAACTGATCTCAATGGGTAAATACGTTCCAGCCAATCACACACAGGCTGTTCGCGTATTTACTGCTTTCCTTTCACATCACAGCTCCGCAAGGAGCAAGTCATTGACTTTATTTCAGGCTCTTTTTTTATTTATTCCAATTGGATCACAGGGCAGCATGTTTCCCTGTAGCATATCTCCCTTCCCGGGACATTGGATAGGGCCCCAAATCGCGACCGTCCTGCAGAAATCGGGACAGTTGGGAGTTATGCAGTAGTGTAGTGGTCTCCATTATCTGGACGGCCAGCGTCTTTTGTAGTTACCTACCTTACAGTATTTGCCGCACAGATCATACCTATTAATTTGATATCAGGGCAGGTTTGGGTGAAGGAAGCCTATCTAATATATAAATGCTTAGTGGCGTCTGTGTGTGTGTGGAAAATAAAAACCAAGTTGCAGCGCCACCTGCTGGGCAGAGTTATACACTGACCTACTAAATTCTTAGTGTTTGTGGGGAAAAAAATTAAAAAAGGGCTGAAATTTGGTAGGGCTCAAACTCATTTTCGTGAGGTAATTTTACCTCATGAACACACATGTGTAGAGGCGTGCGTTAGTGTGTGTGTGTGTGTGTGTAAAAAACTATTTTCTCAGAAAGGGCTCATCCAATTGACCTGAAATTTGGTATACTGACATTATTTGACAAAAAAATTAGAATAGTCAAGTCAGTTAACTTCCATCATCCCCCTTTTCCCCCGTGGGAGGGGTAGTAAAGGCTAAATTTACGAGTTGAGGGGTCAAACTCATTTTCGTGAGGTAATTTTACCTCATGAACACACATTAAAAAGGGCGCTTGCGTCGGGAAGTAACGCTCTTACCCTGAGGAGGCCTGGGCTAGGCCCAAATGCATGACAAGAACCTTTTTAAGACCTTAAGTAGCTTGATTTGACTAGAATGCATGAGTATCATGCACGGGTTAACTTGTTTATTATATGTCACTAGTAACATAAAATCAGTATTGATAGCTATAGTTGCCATAACAAAAAAACTGATACTGAGACAATGATATACTCCCTTTACTTGAGGATGTAAACTGGAATTACTGGTCACAATTTATTTAGACTGGAGAGAAACCCAGATACAGAGTAGGGGGTAGAGATATTCTATGCAAAATGGGAACTATGTATAAAATCTCTGCATGAAGATACTCCAACCACCATCATGAAGATTTTTGAATCGACTGCATGGTATCTAATTAGATATTTATAGAATTGCCCTTAATAGACTCTTGCGTCTCCCCTATTAACTTTAATTCTGACCCCACATCCTTCACCCATGGAGCTTATTATCCTTGCGGTTTGCTTATATGCCCCCTCACTTGCTGCCTTTTCCGCACGGCCAGGCAATTTATATTATCCCAGACATATTGTACTCTTATCTTAGTCTATCGTTTGGGGTATTTGCTTAAGACCTATATCATAAAATACTGTATTAGGGAGAACAAAACTGTGGAAAATAAAGGGAAAAAACACTGTACACCAATTGTTGTAATTATACTTTTATTGTAAACTTTCTTACTTTGTTGTACAATAAAATATTTAATAAATGTGAATTCTATTAATTTACCACCAGGGCAGGTTGGGGGTAAATAGGCCTATTTATTAAATTTGAAAGCTATTAAATTAATGTTAGGGCTGGTCAGTGGCATATAGGCCTATTTATTAGATAAATCTGTCCTCACTTTTTAAATTTACCTATCCCTCCAATACAACATGGTTTTGCCCAGGTGCAAAGTTACTCCTTTTCATGCTACGCTCTCCTAATTTTACTATAATTGCAACAAATGTTTTTATTATTATTATTATTATTATTAATTATTATTAAGAATAGCATTTGGATAACCCCTCTCTAGAAATCCTGTGTTTGCCCCTGGTACCATTTCATGATGCTCACAATGACCTTACATTGGTGCGCAACACTGCCAGTGCGCTTGAAGGGGAGTGGATTTGGAGGAGGCCCAACACTGACTAAAGCGATAGTGATGCTAATAGTGTGTGTGCTGGCCACACCAACTTCGACAGGACTGCAACGCACGCAACACTCTACATGGCAGCATATACATTGCTATGTCTCCTGACAATTTTATTGTACCTACAACATAAGCCCAATTTCAAAAATTTGGCTTACGTCCAACTATTTCAGGTCTTCTGTTTTTTGCCAACGACAAACTTACTGAGCTGGAGTGTTTACAAACCAATTGAAATACTCTACAAGCCATCACTGATGGTATTTATAAAAAATATATCCAAATATTTAGCAATAATTAGTTCTATAAATCTGTTCTAAATGGTGGCAAGTGCGGACTAACTTTATTTTAGCTGCCAGAAAGCACATTTTATCAGATTTATCCATATGCAATATCTTGGGGGGACAAGCATGGGATTCAGTCTGCATATTTCTTCAGAAAAATCATTCTTTAGTTGCAGAACTGTTAATAAATAACTTTTATTATCCTCATTATTTGTATTTTTCTCAATATAATTTGACATATTCTTTACTATTTTTACAAACTTAATATGAAATGTAGATCTTATTACATAATTTCATAAATAATAAATTGTTATTGTAATTGTACTGACTAATAAAATGATAGTACTTTGCCAGGGCATATATCATGACAATGGAGTTTGTATGTTCTCCCTGTGTTTGCGTGTGTTTCCTCCGGGTGCTCTGGTTTTCTCCCACACTCCAAAAACATACTGTTAGGTTAATTGGCTGCTATCAAAATTGACCCTAGTCTCTCCCTTGCTGTCTGTCTGTGTCTATGTGTGAGTGTTTGTCTATGTTACAGAATTTAGACTGTAAGATCCAATGGGGCAGGGACTGATGTGAGTGAGTTCTCTGTACAGCGCTGCGGAATTAGTGGCGCTATATAAATAAATGGTGATGATGATGATGATGACAATAAAGATGCCCATGGTAAGTTTTCACCGACACCTTCAACATTTAATGCCCACCTCTAAAGGGAATACAAGTGTGTTGGGGGTGTATGAAGTAAATCCAGTTTGAGAGTGAGGGTCCAGTTAAGTATAGACTCAGAACAATGGCCCTGGTGATAATTTGTCGCAGGTCACAGACATGCATCACTGGGGTCCAATTACAAGCCATGACACTTCGTGTGGTTTAGAAAGGCTTAAGCAAGTCAGGTTGACTTTATCAAATGCATATGTACTTATCTCAACATTTGCAATCATGATATGGAGGCAAAATAAGCCACACCCCGTTTCATCTGAACATCGCCCACAAATTTATTTATAATACCACCACTTTTGTTATAGCCTTTCCCCCTTTTTCAGTCCACGAATCGGGATGTACCACCAAAATCGAGACAGTTGGGAGGTATGTTATATGTGGTATGTAGTAGCTCCATGGTCAACCTGATACATGTCATTTAATGACCAGTTCTTTTTTCTCCCTAAACATTCCATTAGGATACAACCACATCCATCAGTCCTACAACTAATATATGACAAACTGTACAAATATTACAGTATGGGCAATGAAACTATGGCCTGCATTCCCACAAAACTTATTTAAAACTTTAGTTGAATGCAAGAGACCAGAAAATAAAGGGATATTAGTTAATGTTTTATGATAAGCAAGCACAATGCAAACATTTTTTTTTTCTTTTAAAGAAACCTTCCCAAAATACTATTGTTAACTAGTCACTTCACCCTCGTTTTATTGTTTAACCTGCTTCTCAGATGCCAGGGATCAGCACTGCTTAACAGTACAGGGAACAAAGCTGTAAAATCCTAATGTTTGTGAAGGACATGCCATTTGGGAAGGACAGGAGGGTCCTGGCTATACAATACAGTTTATTGGGTTCATTATCATTATGATCATCAACATTTATTTATATAGTGTCAGCAGATTCCGTAGCACTTTAAAATTGGAAGCAAACAGTAATAAAACAATATTGGGTAATACATACAGAGAGGTAAGAGGGCCCTGCTCGCAAGCTTACAATTTATGGGACAATGGTTTGATACACAAGGGTAAGTGCTACATCATATTGCATATTTGTCCATCTAAAATACAAAGGGTAAAACGTATTTAGCTTGCTGTATGTTCAGTCACACAACTATGTTGGTCAGAAGGTTGCTGCCTTGTGTTAGCTGTTGCAATAGGGTAACCTAGGGAGATTAAAAGGGTGGCTGAGGAATTTTATAAGCATGTCTGAAGAGGTGGTTTTTCAGAGAACGCTTGAAAGTTTGAAGACTAGAGGAAAGTCTTATTGTGCAAGGGAGTGAATTCCACAAAGTGGGTGCAGACCGAAGTCATGTAACCGTGAATGGGAGGATGTGATGAGAGTTGAAGTGAGACGCAGAACTTATGCAGAACAGAGGTGTTGAGTTGGGGGATATTTTGAGACACGTGAGGAGATGTATGATGATGCAATTTTGTTGACTGCCTTATATGTTAGTAGAAGAATTTTGTATTGGATTCATTGAAAAACAGGCAGCCAATGTAGAGACTGACAGAGTGGCTCAGCAGTGGAAGAATGGTTTTCAAGGACAATTGATCTAGTCACTGCTTGCAAAATAGATTTTAGGAGATGGAGTCTGATTTTGGGAAGACCAGTAAGGAGGGAATTGCAATAGTCAATGTGGCAGATCATGAGTGCATGAATTAAAGTTTTTGCAGTATCTTGTGTGACATATGTGCATATTCTGGAAATGTTCTTTAGATGTATGCAGCTTGATGTAAATATAGAGTTGTTGTTATTACAGTGGCTGTTGGATATTTTTCTCAAAGAATACAACAATTTCGAAGATGTGTGCTGTATGAACACTCTGCACAGCATACTAACTTAACCATGACCAGCATGACAAAGAAAGACAATCATTTACTATGCCATGCATAACATGGAGCACAGCACTGTGTCACTTAGAATGTGTGGTATGGAAACTAAGGATTTACTTATATTATAAAATAAGTAGGTGCTTTGCATACAATTCCAATGTCCATATATACAGTTAAATGCCCACCATAGCAGGTTATCGCAACTCTATGTGTGCTGTATCATGCTGAAGTCTGTCAGCTAGTGAAGGTAAGCTTATACTTTATCGAGCGGCAAGTACTTTGGAGAGGGCACTTAAATCTGAATTTAAAACATTAATAGGCTGCACTTGTTGTAATGTTCGGAGTCCATTTTAGGCTTAGAAAATGCTGACACAAATAACATGAGTAGATCCTAAGCCTGAATTAGAAGGTGGAGGACATCACATTCCCCAGCTTAAATATCATATAGGATGCTAATTAGGGGGAACTTTTATAGTTCAATTACAAACAGTTCTTTATTTGGGTATATCTGGGAGTAAAGGGGGAGACAAACAGGATGATAGTTGTGCTGTAGCCTACAAGAACTGAAGGATTGGAGGACTCAGCTTTAGCTATTATCATAAGGTCATCCAACTGGTTGCAAGGGTTGTTTAAAAGTAGCATACTATTACTAATTGAAGTCATATGATCTAATGAGGCCTCCCAGAGAAAGAGAATAAATCTAGGTGTCTTAGCACAGAGCTTCAGGTGTTATTCAATGAAACAGAGGTCAGTGAACTGATAGGAAGATGATCACGCAATCAAAGTATTGTCAAAGTTTAGAAATTGAAGAGCTTGAACAAGCATAGTGTGATTAACAGTGCAAGAAGACCAGAAGAAAAGTCAAGTAGGATCAAAGTTGAAAAATTACATCTCAATTGAGAAGAATGGACGTTGTTATTTACTTTACATAAGTAATAAATGAAAATACATGTCTTACTTTAAGAACCTACTGAGGAATCCACTAATTAGTGGCAAAACATGTTTGAAACAGTGTAAATGGCTAGAATAGCTTGCACCACTTCTTTTTGTTATTATTATTATATCTTTTTTTATTATATAATTTTCTCACTTACAGAATTACACTATATTGTGGTTAGACCATTTTATTTCAATTTAACTAATTAACATGTAATTATCTACTTTTGTTATTCATTTGTCTCCCTCTCTTTTTTCTCAATCACTGTATATAATTACTTCTTTTTCATTATGGTACTTTTATACACTTTTTCATGGTCTACATTGTGAAAAAAATATATCAACTATAACTCTATTTAACATATTCCATTATTTAATTTGTATTATTCTCATTGAATTTTTTTGTCATATACTCACACAATTGTTTATCCCAGCTCACCTATTTAAATTAATTATAGTCACTGATTTCATCTGACATTACTATACAGCAATTTATCACCTTTGATCTGTATATTTACTACCTTCCCCCATTTTCTTTATACTAGTTAATTACATAATAATAACTTATGATTTATTTCCACTTATTACTTTTACAAATTTCTATTTGTATTATTAATTCTTACTTTTACCATCTTGCTCTAGCATTCATCTGCCACCACCAAGTTTTTTTCCAAACTACCATGGACAACCAGATATAAGAAATTCAAAATCAGTTGACTCCACACACACAGTCCACCTAGGGTAACCCACCCACCTGTTATATCTTTAGTGAGACTGGATTTGTATCTGCATTCAAGCTGTCTGGAAATGTGAGGAATATCTATACTTTCGTTCAAGAATGCTAGTACCTCCAAGAATTAGCTTAACTTCGCGGTCTCCTGGCTGGGTCGTATAGCCGTTTTCAAAATGATGTTATTACCCAAACTCATGTATATTTTTCATACTATTCCTTATATTGTACCTAAACGAATGATGGCCCGCTTCCATACACTAATGGTGACATATGTGTGGCGATAGAAACGCCCCTTCTCTCCCATAAATGCATGATCTTATCTAAACAACGTGGGGGGCTGATGCTTCCTTACTTAACTTACTACCAAGAGGCTTGCATATTGAGCCACTTGCGGGATTGGGTACTTCCTCAAACCTGTAAGCCATAGGTGGATACTAAGAGAGCCCTGTGCCCTAGCTATCCTCTGCTGGACCTTCTCTGGACCCCCGGGTCTGCCCGCCCTTTAGCTGTTTACAAATTACAGTCCATCTCAGATGCCATGCAGGTGTGGGACAGGATTATTGGGTTGCATACTGATTTTGCACTTCCATTCCGTAATCTCTCCTTTCAAGCGGTATGTCAACTCATTTCAGATCTAAATCTTGCCGTTTGGAACTATAGGGGGATTGTTTTTTTATTGGACTTGTTTGCCCAGGGCCTTTTTCTTCCCTTCTCTCTCCTCCAGGACCGTTACAGCTTGCCTTCCTCGGAGACATATAGGTACTTGCAAGTTAGGCACTGGGTGAGAACTGTCTCTAAGACCCCCTACTCCCTCATCTCAATCCCATCACTTGTTTTAGAAACTTATCAATCGCCTGTAGCTTACCCCGGAGCGGTTACAAGTTCTGGTCAAGTCAATCAAAATTTTGCTGGTGCCACTGTGCTCAGATAGCCGATATTTTTCATGTCTTTTGGACATGTTCGGTGCTTCAGTCGCTTTGGGGTGAGGTATTTGCCTTGATCTCAACTGTCTTAAATACCACTGTTGCTCCAGACCCCTCCCTAGCTCTTCTACATGTATACCCAACCTCTATTCCAAAGCAGGAACGTTACCTCCTGGGGCACATATTGATAGCTGCTAGAGCGACAATAGCCCTAAATTGGAAGTCCCATGTCTCCCCCACTATTACCTGAATCATTTCCAAGATTCCGTACAGCTTTGAGATGGAAACAATAGATATGCCCTATTCCTCATCGGCATCAGCTCCCATCATGAGATGGTTTAGGTGGCATGAATATATTACAGAAGGCCCTGGGGCTCCTCGGAATACCCCCGACTATTCACCAGCTCACTCTCCAGCGGCCCTCATAGAGCCCCCCCAGTTCATTGAACAGTCTTCATCCCCTGGCACCCCTCCCATGTTGTAAGCGTATCCAGACTGTCAAAATGAGGGTTAATGTGTTGTGTTGTTTTTTTACATTCTTAAATCTATTTGTTAATATTGTGAGCCTTATCTCAACCGAGTGACCCCCCTCCCTCCTGCGTGGGAATTCCTTGTGTGTTTCCCCTTTGTATGATTCTTCCCTTTTCTTTTTCTGTACCCCATATACCTTTGAAAATGTGGAATAAAAATACTGATGTAAAAAAAAAAGAATGCTAGTACCTCGACAAGTCTATACCCAAGACATTACTAAGACATTAGTCCCAGGTAATGAGACATGCTCATGATCAGGTCAAGGATATGTTGTTTACAGGCTATTGTGGGTATGAATGCTATATGACCAAGTCTTTATCTATGAAAGAAAAATACAGTACTCCAACAACAATAAGATTTCATGATTTAATTACTTATATTAATAAATAAACAATTCAGAAAGGAAATATTAGTGGAACAAAGGTACTTACTTTGTTCAATGCTCCAGCTCCTGTCAAAATAATATGCGAGTTTTCAACCTGTATTGTTCTTTGACCCAATCTCACTAAATATGCTCCAATGCCAATTGCCCTGCAGGTTACCTGGAAAGAAAAAAATAGCACAATTTCACAGAATGCCAATGTACCACAAACAAAACAAATCCATTATCTTGTTAAAACAAATGATGTGATTGTGACAAACTGAATGGCTGAAAATAAGGACCTGTGCACATATAGCAGATACAGGATGTATGTCTCTATTGTTTGGCTTTGACCCATGTGGAAATGGTTTTTGCTATGCCTATCTGCTGGGGAAGCAGCCCCTTTGTCAGCTATGAGCTATACAGGGAAACCTGACAATTTCTGTCCTTGGGGGGGAATAATAGTATGTGGCCTAAGGTACAAATTACCTACTGATTAATCAACATAATTGCAAATGTAGTATTTGAAAGCTAACTATACTTCTGAGTCCAATCTATAGCACACAACTAGTTACTGATTGCACGAATCTGTATTACTGGACAATGCGTTGACATGATACAAAATAATTTCACATACCAAGAAAATCCATGTATAAAACAAACATATATTTTGTACTACAGCCACTTTAAATTATATATTAATGGTTTGCATTAACTAAATTTAAACTCCCTTAAACAGTAATATAAACACACAAGTGTTTGAAAGGCATTGTGTATACTGTAATCTCTGTGACTAATCAAATTCATTGCTAATACTAACATTCAATAAATACTATATTCTACAATGTACACAATAAGAATTATTACCAATAGCTACATCCATGACATTGAATAAGATAAATGGCAGTGTGCATTGAATTACACCAAGCAAAGAACATAAACAAATTGACATAGAAGGTATAACATAATAAAAGATTTTAATTATGAAGAAATACAAACATTTTATTTCACATCTCCTCTTCCTTTATGTAGTTTACAACCCTTGCCCATCTACAAATGTGCAGAATACACAGGGTTTCCCTAACCTGTTCTTATAAGTGAAGGATATTACTGGCCTTTGCATAGAGACACTGAGAAACATCTGACAGTAAATTCCTTAAACTACCGAAAAATGTTTAAGTTCTTCGGTTCAGAAATTGTATTCTTAAATGGAAAGACTTATGTATAGAATCCAAGCTTTTTAATGGCAACAAATGTAAACTAAATATTTTTATAAACCTGCACACGTTATGTTAGGAACCCCTCCAGCCAGTACAGCAAAGCCCGGAATCTGCTCCGAAAGTCCGGTGTTCACTGTTGCCCCTAGTGGTGGGAACAGACTTGGCTGCAGACAAACAGAGGGTCGTGAGATGTGCACTGGCTGGGGAGAACCCAGGAATAGAGTTACAGAGGCCGTAGAGTTGGAAGTGCAGGAGGGAGTCTGGTGAGACACCGAGTGGATGGTGTCAAGACTGATATATCACTCGTGGCCACTGGAACAAATAAGGAACAGTTGATAGAGAAGTCCCCTGATCCACAGCAACTTCTGTACCGGTGCTCGTCCGGAAAGGAACGGAACTTGCAGTGATAGGTAAAGATGATGAAACTGAACGTAGGCAGTAGCCAAGGGTAACTATAACCCACAGTACCGGTGAGAGTCCGGAAATTTTAGGGAAATAGTTCTTAGGCGGTTGCCAGGGGTAACTGCAACCCACAATACCGGTGAGAGTCCGGAGATTTGAGAGTAACAGTTCTTAGGCAGTTGCCAGGAGTAACTGCAACCCACAGTACCGGTGAGAGTCCGGAGATTTAGGGATTACAGTTCTTAGACAGTTGCCAGGGGTAACTACAATTATTGGCACACAGTGATATATGTAAACAGTCAATAGTACCTGTGGCACGTTTGAGTCCGGAGCCAAAGGACGATTGTTGAAATCTGAGCACAGAGATACTGCAGGGGCTGCGTCTCTGTATTAGGTTAGGATGAGCAGAGGAGCTGCAGCTTACGCCAGAGCCATGCCTGGGAGCACGACTTTACCGGGGTCCAGGAGATAGCTGACTTGAACTGGTGAGTATAGTAGAATCGTCAGGAACAGAATCAGGTCTGATACACGGGATATCAACACAGGAGAAGAGTCAAAGCAGAACCGAGTCGGTACACAGGGAAATCCAATGAAGAGTAGTCAGGAATGAAAACGGTCTGATATACGGAAATACACTAAGCCGGCAGGAAACAGGCCAAACAAGAGGGAGCAGAACACTAAAGTAAACGTATTACCGGCAATCCTGCAGGGGATTAGCTGGCTATTTAAGGAGAGCAGGACCAATAGGCTGCAGGTGATAATGAGGAAGCCAGGTGAATGAGCTAGGAGAAACAGACTGGACAGGTGAGGCATAATATAGAAATGACAGCATGAACTGAGGGCAGATTCTGACAGAGAACAGACCTAACTGATCCTATCTAATACCTATCTAATCTATCTGCCTATCTGATCTACCTAAACCCTAGGTTCCCAAACTGTGCGCCGCGACTCCCAGGGGTGCCGCGGCCAGAATGAAGAAGAAAATAAACCCAAAAAAAAAACCTACCAATCCGGCGGTGCCCGGGACCCAGCAACCTCCTCCTTTCTCGCTTCTCACTGAATGCCGGTGTGACGTCATCACGCCCGACATATTCCGAGAGAAGCAGCAGGAGAGAGGATGCTGGGTCCCGAGCGCCACCGGATTGGTAAGTTTTTCTTTTTTCCTTTTTTTTCTTATTCATCCTGTCCACGGCGGGATACAGAGGGGGCAGAGCGAGGGGGCACAGCGCGAATGCAGAAGGGGCAGAGCGAGGGGGCACAGCATGCATGCAGAGGGGGCAGAAAGGATTCAGAAGGGGCAGAGAGAGGGGGCAGAGCGGATGCAGAGGGGGCACAAAGGATGCAGAGGAGGCAGAGCGCGGATGCAGAGGGGGCAGAAAGGATGCAGAGGGGCACAGAGTGTGTGGATGCAGGGGGCACAGAGTGTGTGGATGCAGGGGGGCACAGAGTGTGTGGATGCAGGGGGGCACAATGTGTGTGGATGCAGGGGGGCACAGTGTGTGTGGATGCAGGGGGGCACAGTGTGTGTGGATGCAGGGGGGCACAGTGTGTGTGGATGCAGGGGGGCACAGTGTGTGTTAGCTGTAATTATAGTTATTCTTTGACAGAAATATAATTGAAAAAATATATATAAAAATATTTTTCCCTTGGATTTATGTGTATTATTTTTGCATACAACTAAATAAGTATCTCTGTCCTGACCTAAATACTTATTACGTTTTTTTGACTACTTATAAAACGGGACTGCTCGATAATTATTTTGGAGAGGTGCCTTGAAAAAATTTAACCTTGCTTTGACCTTTACTCATGCTGAATTTATTTCTAACCAGCTCTGTCCTGGAGTCACTATGGAGAACAATCTAATGTGCCTTCTGCTAGAAAAGAATAAGAATAAGAATGCAGTAAGTCCATACTTGCCAACTCTCCCGGAATGTCCGGGAGACTCCCGCATTTTGCGAGAGTCTCCCGGACGAGTGTGGCAATCTCCCTGATAGGAAGTGGGCAGAATTCGGTTTAAACGCCGCGATTCACCCGGAATCGCGGCATTTAGCCCCGCCCCCACTGTAAAATGACGCGATTTGCGTCATTCCGTCACGGGGGCGAGGCCAAAATTACGCGATTTCGGCGTCCCGCCCCCTGCACGCCCACGTCCCAGCCGGCATCTCCCGGAAAAAGAAATACAAATGTTGGCAAGTATGAGTAAGTCTCCTGACATCTAGCTCCACCTGTGTCTGGTACTCGTGGATGAGTATATCTTTCCTGCCCTCTACCCCATGACAGAAATGCAGTAAACTGCTCTAGGGAAACCTTAGATCCAACTGAAGTAGGAGGAGCTTCTGGACATGGACCAAAAATAAAACACTGCTCTGACACAATAAGGCCATACCATTCCCCAAATACTGCTATCTCAGCTGAATGATTCATGCTAACTGTAATCCCTTGTTATTTATGTGTTTAATGGGATGGGCATTCACCAGGTACACATGAGCATAGAGGCAAAAAATGCTGGGAGATGGAACCAATCTAGATTAACAGAAGTGCTAGAGCTAAATCTGTTTCTCCCTACACGGTTATGTAACATGCATTTTAATCAGCACTACTGTTTTTTATGAAGTTGCATCTAAATAACATCAACCGTGGGTTCAGAACATTTTTAGTGACGGATTTCTGCAAAACACTTGCTTTTTTAATTTGAGATGGAATATTCGAATGAGCTGAAAGATGAGGCTGTGTATATTTGAAATAATTTAGAGGGAGTCCAAAGAATTACTTTACTCTAGCACTTTTACACAAACTCAGAAGTGGTGTTAACTTGATCTACAAGTCTTACATAGTTAGTGTAATTGCTTTGTTTCATCTACTTCAATTTCTCAAGCTGCTTTTCCACTTGACTCAAGCTAACATAGTCTGAATTCACTTCACAGGTAAATACTTAGGGCTAGATTTACTAAGCTGCGGGTTTGCAAAAGTGGGGATGTTACCTATAGCAACCAATCAGATTCTAGCTATCATTTTGTAGAAGGTACTAAATAAATGAAAGCTAGAATCTGATTGGTTGCTATAGGCAACATCCCCACTTTTTCAAACCCGCAGCTTAGTAAATCTAGCCCTTAGAGTGGTTTCAGCACCTTGCACAACACTAAAGTACATTCCCCCTCAAATTCTATTTTTCTTGCAGCTGCTGCAATCTCCTACATGCTGTTGCACAATGCCAAAAATGACCCAAATTATTTTGGGACACAGACAGCATCTCCTGCATGTCACTGTCATTTTTTAAAAAGCTTGGTGCCACCAAGTTGATTGTGTGAGCAAAGCAGGGAATGTTATAGAATTTTCCCCGCTGTAATGCTCTCATAATATTGGTGGCGTTATCAGAAATGACATATCCTCAGGAGAGTCCAAGTGGGATAAGCCATGTTGCAATGACATCCCTTAGTTTTTCAAACAGGTTGCATATAGTGTGGAATTCCACACTATATGCTTGGAAGGATGAAGGAACAGCGAAAAATCCATCCACATTTACTCCACAAGCATGACATTGGGAAAGAAGGGGGAATGTATTTTAGTCCAGCGCAGTGGAGAATACTTTCCGTGTTGTGCAAGGTGCTGAAACGATTTGAAGTAGTCACCTGTAAAGTGAGTTCAGACACTGTTAGCTTGAGCAAAGTTATTCCATTAATTCGACTTTTGGAAAAGCAGCTTGAGAAATTGAAGGAGGAGATAAAACAAAGCAATTCCGCTAAGTATGTTGGTCTTGTAGATCAAGTACTTTAATTGCTTTGCGAGGATCGAAGAGTTATCAACATCTTGAAATCAGATCACTACATTTTGGTGACTATGCTTGATCCTAGGTTTAAAAGCAAGGTCTTCTCTTTATTTCCAACTGTCCCAGATCACAAGAGATGCAATGAGATCCCAGTGAGCAAGTTAACAGCTGATGTGGTGCGTGATACAAAGGTGTCCCCTCCTCCAGTTTCTCAGGCCACTGCTGCTAGGAAAAACTAAGCTTTTCCAAGAGACCCAGGGATGATGCAGATGATTCAGCAGAACATTTTGACAACTGGTCTAAAAGAATTGCCCAAAGATCGTGGCACCTCTGCCGTAACAACACTTGATCCTACTATTAACATCCAAAGACTCGTGGAGGATTATTTTAATGACAGCATAGAAATAGACACGTCAGACAGTCCCTTTACAGACTGGGAGGGAAAAAAAAGTAATTTGGAGACCCATGTACAAACTCGCTTTGCAATACCTAAGCTGTCCACTCTCCAGTGTGTACTCGGAAAGAGTTTTCAGCACACCCGGGAACCTTGTCAGCGATCGGCATAAGAGACTACTTCCAAAAAAGGAGGAAAATATGATGTTCATCAAAATGAACTACAAATTCCACGAGGAAGGCCTTTACTGGCAATTACATCAAAGTACAGAGACTTCTGTAATGGTGGATTCCAGCGGGGATGTGATGATGATGTACACACTGATGAGGGTGAGGATGAGGGGAGGATGATAACAGTGTAAACTGCAGGTGCTGGGATCTAGCTGAGAGAAGGAAGATAGCTGATGCTGGAATGCTTATTAATATTTTGGGTATAATGGCATGTTGGCAATTTTATGTTTTTCTATAGTAAAGTTTCACCTTTATTAAAGATGTGTGTTTTTCTTTAAAAAGGTAAAAGCTTTTTTTTTTTACATTTTTGTTACAGAGACTTCTGTAATGGTGGGTTCCAGCCAGAAGCATTAATATTGTATGAGGATGATGATGACAACAACATCTTGCCACTGTAGAGTTTATTGACAGCACTGTCAGCTTAGTTGCCTTAAGCCCATTGTTAGTTTGTTTTGTGTGGGGCCCAAACAAACCAAGCACTTCAGCCACAAAAGTGGCACTTCTTGTCGCTGAAGTGCTTGGTTTGTTAAACTGTGCATGTCCTTTTTAAGATCCAACTTAAGGGTGGGTGGGAGGGCCCAAGAACAATTCCAACTTGCATCACTTTTCTTTCCTCACACTGCTGTGTAGCACTGGCAATGTTTCCCAGATGTGATATAAACTGCTGTGTGTTTGTGCCATTGCTCTAACCAGCCTCTTGCTGCAGTCTTACAGTTTAATAACATCACTGTTAGTTAAGCTGCCTTAAGCCCATTGTTAGCTTGTTTTGTGGGGGCCCAAACAAACAAAGCACTTCAAACATAAAAGTGGCACTCCTTGTCGCTGAAGTGCTTGTTTTGTTAAACTGTACCTGCTATACCTCCTGTTTCTGTGTGAACTTGTTAAAGCTTTTTAACATATGGGTGGGTGGGAGGTCCCAAGGACAATTCATCTTGCACCACTTTTCTTTTCTGCCCCTGCTGTGTGTCAATGTTTCCTAGATGTGCTATGAACTGCCGTGTGTTTGTGTCTTTGCTCTGTTGCTTAGCATCCAGCCAGCTCACTGCAGTCTTTGTCCAAAAGTGTATGAAAATGATTGCAACTTCTGAGGTGGTCAAAATTGACTGAAACTGACTGAAAATTAGTGTTATTGAAGTTAATACTAATTTAGGAACAAAAGAGCCAATTTCTGTGATTTTAGCAATTTTCTAAAAAACACAGATCCAAAACCAAAACAAGGGGGTCAGTGAACATCTCTATTAATTAGCCAATGCCTTCAATTATATTACATCCTTAGAAATTAGCCAATGCCTTCAATTATATTGCATGCTAATCATAGGTGCATTATATGCAGAAAGTGCAATAACACATGCAGATAAACCAATATAGTTGAGATTTGAAAATGCAAACATTCTAAAAAGTAATCTGTGGGTTGATGAATAAGATGACATGATTTAGTTTGAGGTGACATTCTTACAGACATGCACTTTTCAGTCACAAATAAAACAAATAACAACTGAATCGTTAAGATGAACCATGAAAATGCCACTACAGAATAGGACCTTGCATCTACTTAAGTACTATTTGTTAAATTAGACCTAATTGAATATAAATATATTAATAAGGTATTGATTTGTTTTATGCCCTATAGAACAGTGGTATCTCCAGCTCTAAATGCAGCTTTGTTTTTAACTTAATTAGTTGTTAAAGCTGAGAAAATATGCTACCAGTGCCGTGAAGATGTGACTACTATGGTCAGTATTTCATCAAAAGCTATCTCTGACATGTCACTTGACGTCAGCCAAAAAACAATGTAGCAGTAACTAATTCAAATAAAATAAGCACATATGAAGAAAAAAATGCTGTTTTCACTGCACTTTTGCTGATAACCATAATATACATTGAATTGAACAGTTAAGAGAAAAATAAACTGAAAATATACCATACAGAATTTTTAATAATTATGTTTTATTAATCGAACTTTCACTTTAGGTTAAGTGAAACAAAGTGATTGCTTTATTTTTTCAATGCAATGTTTGTTTTGTTTTCTAAAATTTGTGTTCTGTGTATAGTGAAGCATAAATGTATCACTTCTGGGGCAAGCTTAGAAAAGTAAAAACATATACACACACCTGATGGTTTAATAAATTGGCCTGTTATGTGAATTTAGTTGTAGTGATGTAGCTGTTCCTGTCCATTAGGTGTCACTGTCTGTTTAGCTTTAACTTTCTCTTCACATCTGGTACAGGGTTATATCTCTGCTGTTCTTAAGCAAGAGTTTATAATGAAAGTAAAGGTTAGTACTTCCTTATAGATCGCTACAAATAAGAACTGTGGAGCATCAGCTTATTAGAACATCACACATTGCACATTACTGATACTGTGTCTGTTATGTACTTTTCTGTTAATGTAAATAAAACTATAGTATCTTACTATAGCAGGTAAATGAAATGCATGACATAACACTTAACAATCAATCATTTCTGAGGTAACATTGTTTCAGGCGTCATATACAGTAGCCATAACTACATTTACATAGGTACGACATTATAAACCAATATTTCTAGTGTCACCAGAGCCACTAACACTGTTACCAGTGTTTGCTAGCATTGTGGTAGCCTTTCAGGATGTACAATGCATCTCAATTTAACCACAATTCTTTATGGCAGGTAAACAAGTTCTGGAAGCCTGCAGTGAGCTCCAAGTGCTAATAACTACTAGCATTTGCCTTGATATCTATTTTAAACAACACCAGTGGGTACCTCTGGCCTAAAGCATGTATTTAAATTATATAGAACGCAAAATGTAATAAAAGCAGGGTGTGGAAATATAGACTACAAAAAGTACTTCTGAGCAAATAGCCAAATTCATGACAGATTATGGCTGCAGGGATGACTCACTGTCTGGTATTTCTTTTAGTAACAGCCAAACACAAAAAGACAAGTTACTTTGGACCAAATCAAAGTGACCACACAATAGATAAAAACCACTCAGTGCGAGTTTTGAAATCGTGCGACTAAGGCACAAGGACACTTGCCATCCATCACCCCTTTCTGCATACTGAACTGTCCTCATCTTACTGCGTTACAGATTATTTTAATTTGTGTTCATATGCATTTGTTAACATACGCTATTATATTCCATGCATATTTATGCTATTGGTTATATGTTAGACAGAATGTTGCCATTTGGAGTAGTTACTCAGGAATAAGACAAAACAAGATGTCTGGTCTAAACAATGAGTGTATACAAATACAATGTCATCAAACTTGTAATCTGGCCAACAAGGTCTTTGCATAATACTTCCCTGGGACAGACTCCTAGGCACCCTCTCCACAGGGAACCAATGGTCCCCAGCCACCAGGGGAGGACACCCCAGGGTTAGCGGTTTCATCCTTTCCACTATTACAAGCTGAATACGGGCCTAAATAAAGGTTATATACCCTGTGCCTTTGGACTGTATATGGTGTGTATTAGTGATTAGGAACTGTGCTACCGTCACATGAATACGCTGTGCTTGTAAGGAATTCATCTGCCTGGTAACTGTATATCTATTCGCCTTTATTGCCTTCTAGTGAATAAACTGCAATTTGGTTGCAACATCTGCATAGGTGATTTTCAAAGAGCCCACCATGGCGTACGGTCCTCACAATGGCCTACATACATTACAACTGGTGAGGATGGAGGTAGTTTTCCTGGATCCCATCTACATTGTTTGTAAAAAAAAATAAAAAAAAATTTCAATGTAGAATAAATTCTTGTAATTACCAGATTAATGGTGATGACTTCTTCATAAGCCAATGATGATTCTCCGGCAATCATGCCAGATCCCCGGAGATTCTCTACTCCAAGTCCTTCTTCCTTACCAATTATGTCTGTTATTTTGTACCTGGTGAACACAGAAACATTATAAACTGTCACATGTGTTGTAAAGGAGTTAGAGTTAGTAAAAAAAAATCATCCTTGAATAGATTTCTATTTTGGACAAATAATGAGAAATACATTTCGATATAAAAATATTTACTAGAGGGTAATTTCACCTACCATACATAGTGCAAATGAAGGGGGAAATCAATTAACCGTGAGGTGCAACAGGACATCAACATCAATACAGTACAGAATCTCTGCGCATCTCTATAGAACGCAAAGGAAAATGAGCAGAGGTTTGAGTTAAAACTCTGAGGCGATGTGCTTCTGTGGACTGTTCCGCAGATACATTGCGGCACCGCGTGGCTAATTTAATTCCCCTAATGACCTCTTAATAAATAAATTTATTCAAGGCCAGAACACTCTCTCTCACTAGTGTGGTGGAAAGAGGAACAGATAGGAAGCTCAGTATGTTAGTGAAACAATTGTGCATCCAAATGATCACATTATAAAATAAATAAATAAATGTGTGTGTATATATATATATATAGACACACATGTATATGTGTGTATATATGCATGTGCGTATGTGTGTGTATATATGCATGTGCGTATGTGTGTGTATATATGCGTGTGAGTATGTGTGTGTATATAATTTTTACACAGTTCATTCTTTTAAAAAGTAGCAAACATTAAAACATTAGCACAGCCATGAAGTTTCTATTAAGCGAGGAGCAGATTTTTCTTTATATTAATTATTAATTATATATATATATATATATATATATATATATAATATAATACATACATATACACACATATCTGTATCTATATCTATATGTGACAGGATGGACCGCCTAGGCCACCATGTCTGTTGTTGCTGGGACCCGGCTGGGCTTACTTTGCCACCGTCCCCTTTCGTTATCCTGCGCAGAAGGAGTAGCCTGCTGCCGCCACTGAGCTCCTTTATGGCGCCCAAAACCATGTTCCTTCTGGGTAACTGTCGCTGCTAGTATACTCCCGTGCTGGTACCTCTGACCGCTTACTGTGGATCAGGGTGCTTTGGATGGATCCCCCTGGCCAGCTGCTGGATAGCGGCAGACAGTGGTACTGGAGAGCTGGGTCCAACCTCAGAAACAGCCGGAGAACGGATTAGATTTAGGGTCTAATCTGCAGGTCACAGGATTACAGCAATATTGAAGAAGTTGTCAAGCAGAGTCTTGAAGCAAAGAGTGATGTTTTATTTTGCTCAGGTGCCCTGACAAGGACAGTTCCACTGATTAAATGTATCAGTGGTCAGTTCAGATGGAACATCAGAATGATACATTTCAGTGTACAAGAGTGCTTTTTATACTGATTTGGACACAGGCTATTTTTAGAATCAGGATGCAATGTGTTACACAAACATGGATTTACATACATTGCAAAGCTAACAATATTTACACTTATCTGTCATATCTTAAAACCTTGCTGTGATATCCTGCATCTTACTGTGGACAGCAAGTCTAATTACATCTTCCTATGACCCTCACACACCAAAAGGTCTAAATAGCATGAGATTAGCATGAGTCCTTTCTTCCAACAGTTGCAGAATACACATTTCCTCCAGAGAAAAGAATTCCCCAGGAAAAGTTGTAAACCCCAAACAAGACATTTCCTGACACCATATACATATAGGATTTCAAAACAAAGGCTTATTGTATCAAATATATACATCAGAAATAAGGCATTTGCTCTAGAAAGGTTAATACAGAAAAAAAAAAAAAAATCTCCCCCTGGTCTCAGAAATTACAGATTTCCCTTACCAAAATATACACAATATCAAAAATGCATGTGCAATTATATAAATAAGGGCCCTGCACTTATTCCTTTAAATAAATTTATACCATAAGCTATTTATAAGTGATCCAGTCATAATAAATATATATATATATATATATATATATATATATATATATATATATATATATATATATATATATATATATATATATATATATATACATATACACACACACAAATACATACATACACATACATACATATTACATATATAGTGGCGATTGGGACAATTTGCAACCATCTAATAGAGGAAACCACAGCCTAAAGGCGCAGAGAGAGTTAAATCTGCGCGCGCACACACACACACACACACACACACACACACACACACACACACACACACACACACACGGAGACCAGATGGAGCACCTGGTCTAATCAATTAAGGAGTCAGCCAGAGCAAAGCCTTACAGGAAGCTTAAAAAGCTGGGTTTGATCTGTGTGTGGGAGACTTGTGCCAAAAATTGGTTAGGGACCTAACTGTTATAGCCACAGTTGAGGGCTATTGGATTATGTTTATTGCTGTGAAAGTTTCATTTTGTTTGCTGAAGACAATGCCAAGACTGTTTATCCATCCTAACAAGTAAAATAAACATCAAAGTACTTCAGAAAAACCTGTGTGAAGAGCCATCTGTTTGCACGCTTTTCACAAGTGGTGTCATCGTGGGATGTGCAAAAGACAGCTAAATCATTGCTGCCCCCCAAGCGGACAAATCCAGGGTGGTGAGTTATGCAAAACCTCCTGACTACAATGTTATTTGCTGTATGCAAAAGGTGTTGCAATCTCTGAACACAAAAGTAAATGCATAGGTTTTTTTTTGTTGCTTGCAAGTACTGCAAAAACCTGTTTATTTCAAATGTTTGTTTGCAAATGTGTAAAACTGTTGACTACAAAATATTTGCTGCTAATGTGAGGAATTTATAGGTGACACAAACCTTAACCACAAAGCAGGTGTATGAAACTGATTGATGGTTGTTTGTTGTGAACTACAAGTGACATACAACCTTGCCCGCAAACAAGTCTGTTTAATTGATGCTTAGGGAAGCAAAGTTTCATTTTTCTTCACACCAGAATAGCAATATGGAGGAACTCTGGAGGGCTCTGGGTAAATGTGACCACTAGGCAGCAGGAACAGCAGAAGGCATTACTAGCTGTAGCTGCTACACATCAAGCACAGCAGGCCCAAATGCTACAGGTTGCAAGCTCTTGCGCAAAGAGCTAGCACAAGTGAGGCTGGTGCATGATGTGTCTGAGGTGCCTGTCTTGCATAAAATGACCACCTCAGATGATGTGGAGGCATATCTCAGCCTTTGAGAAGGTCACTACAAGACTAAAATGGCCACCAGGAACTTGGGCGGAGAACCTGGCGCCATATTTGAGCAGTGAAGCTCAGCGTGCTTATGTTGATTATCTGATGAGCAGGTTGCTATCTATCAGGAAGTAAAAGCTGAAATCTTGGCCCGGATAGGTCTGCCTGGAGCGTTATCTCCCAGGAAAATCGGTTCACTCACAGATGGCTAGTCTCTCTAAAGTGATAAAGAGTTGGTTGCAGCCAAATACCAATACACCTGGCCGCATGGTGGAGATACTAGCAATTGACCATTGTGGAGCTTACAGAGATGGGTGCTACAAGCGGATCCACAGTCTTATGAGGAACTTGCTATGGCGATAGACCATTATTCGGTCCGGCAGAACATGTCTAAGGCTCCAGAGGGGAATCCAAAACTGTTGTCCAAGACAAAGTTGTCGCCTCAGTGCCTTGAATTTGCCAGACGTGGGCATTTCCGTGCTAAATGTCCAAAGGAACCAGAACCTGTGAATTGTTTGTTTACTCAGCTAGGACCAGCCTTTCCTACTTATTGCACCATGTCCCCCTTCACATGGAAATCGGTACTATTTTGGGTGACTGTCTTAATAAATCAACATGCTATTTTGGCCCTGGAAGACTCAGGAAGCGAGTTGACATTGGTCTCCAGCTCTGTGGTTCCAAAAGATGTAACGACAAGATTACCTAAGGTGAAGGTGTTCTGCATCCATGGAGCTACTGAGCAATACAAGCAGAATCTACTATCAATTACCCTAAAAGGCCAAATGGTTGAGATAGTGACTACTATAGCATCAAAACTACCTTACCCCCTTATCCTGGGGCAAGACTTTCCCATGTTCCAGGAGGTTCTTAGTGACCGGATCCGGCTAGACAAATAGGCAACTGACACACCGACCAAAGTTCAGTCTTAAAGGAACCTGTCCAACTCTCACTGGGCCCGGGAAAAGAGACAACAGAATTGTCGCCTATGGATGCTGAATACAGGTCCACGACCGCTACTCATCCAAGTCTCGCCCAAGGAAACAAAAGGGGAACTTGAGCCAATCATTTACCAGTGACACGGTCATGGAGACTTTGGGGTCAGCAGAGGAAACTGACAACTGGTTCCCAGTTCCAAGACTCATTTCATTGCAGGACTTTGCTAGGGATCAACATAATGATGCTAACCTAGAAACTGCATTTAGATCTGAGGTAAAAATGAATGATTTGGTGAAAGCTGTCAGGCCGGCAGAATGTGTACCATATTTCTTTATTAAAGGGGATTTGTTGTATCGGACGGGGGTTGTTCAGGGAAGGAAAATTGAATAGCTGTTAATAACGCAGACACACGTGCCTTTAATATTAGAAACCGCACACACACACATCTTTGTGGGGGTCATTTAGGAGAGGATAAGACTCGGGAAAGAGTTTTACTACGCTGTTACCTGCCAGGAATACATAGGGCTGTAAAAAGCTATTGCTTATCCTGCTCAAACTGTAAAAAAACTTCTCCAAAACCTGACTATAGGGCCCCATTCTTGTATAAGAAGACGAGAGAGAGTCCGCCAGTTGAATAAAAGTCAAGAACGACAAGTTAAATATGGCGCTATTCTAAAAACCTGGCATGAGGAAACCCCACTGAGAGGGCATAGACATGAACCCAAACTTAAAACTGCAGATGCCCACTTCCATAAAAAATGCACCTCCCGTAATATCTACTTCACTGGGGTTGATTAAGCCAAAGGGACGGGTGTATGACAAAGAGGGCAGTTTTGCGCTCCCCGTGGAGTCCGCTTTGTGTAGCTGGACGAAGCTAAGGGAAGGGGTATGTGGCAATTGGGACACTTTGCCACCGTCTAATAGGGACATAACTGTTATAGCCAAAGTTGAGGGCTATGGGATTATGTTTATTGCTGTGAAAGTTTCATTTTGTTTGCTGAAGACACTGCCAAGACTGTTTATCCATCCTGACAAGTAAAATAATCGTCAAAGTACTTCAAAAAAACCTGTGTGAAGTACCATCTGTTTGCACGCATTTCACAATACATATTATATATATAATATATATATATATATATATATACACACACGCACACACATACACACACACATATATACATACACACAAATGTATACACACACCTGTATATATAGGTCACAAGTAGGAACAGCTTTTGTGATGCATCGCCACATTTTTTCTAGAAGTAAGCCCGCTTTTTATATTTTTTCTACAGTTATGTCTCTGAAGTACAAATGGGTGTTTTTCCTATAGTGGTTTCTTAGCTATAACAAGGTGAGTATGCATTTCTTATGATATCCAGCATTCTTTTAATTCAAACTTGTGTATTATAAGTAATAATGAACACCCTTTTAATTGTATAAGTCGCCTGAATATTATGACTCAACAAACAGCCTGGTGCCTTTAAATGTCATGTAACTTCTACTATCCTTAGAATGTCCATTATTCCCATACAACCTCAGTGTTCTGTCTGATGAACTGCTCTAAAAGGACACCAAAGATATAGAAATGCCAAAGAAAATCTAAAATGTTCCAAAAATCTCACAAAGCTATATAACTCAATGCGAACAGGTAAGTAGAATTGTATTTACCTAGATTCTCCTTCATCTTCCACATGTTCACAATGTACAGAGTTCAGAGCACTGACCTTCTTGTAGTCTTGAGGTGTTAAATATAGATATTTATACCCCTAAAAAGAATTTAATGTGTTACTGATGGATATAAAACAGTTGGTTTAACATCATTAGATGCCTAAAGAAAAAAGTTATGTGTGCAGTGTGATGCTCATTAACTTAATTTTCCCTAACAAATGAATACGTTAAAACAAATTGCGTTTTCCAGTCATTCTTGGTTCTAATTTGGTTCTAATTTTGAGATGCTCGGCAAAACAACAAAATTAGAAGTGGGCATGGAAATTAGAAATGGGCAATATTGAATTGGTTATATGTGAAGCTTTGGATTGTAGATTATAGGAAGATCCTAACACCTAAAAGTGTATTTTTAGAAATGCATAAACCCTTTGCTACATACAGTATATGTACAATTTATACAAAAAAAAAGAAGAGGATTTTATACTTACGATAAATCCCATTCTCTGATTCCATCTGGGGGACACTGCTACCATGGGGTTGTAGCTGGGGAGTGTGGAGTTGGCACTTAACTAGTTATTATTATTATCCTTTATTTGTTAGGCGCCACAAGAGTTCTGCAGCGCCGTACATAGCACAAACAGTAGACTATACTGGTGAAACATTACTGAACAATAAACAAAAAAATACCAAAACTTCAGAAGCTCCAGGCAGGCTAGTGCAGTAAAGATGGAGCAGAAGAACTGGTATGGAGACAGGAGGGAAGAGGGCCCTGCTCAAATGAGCTTGCATTCTAAGGGAGGGTGAACAAAACCCAAGCACAAAGGGAGCCAGTTGAAGTATGTGGGGAGCGAACAGGGGGCTGAGAGGAGAGAGGAGAACGAGCGGAGGAGATGAGAGGGTTAGGTGAAAGGTTGGTAGGCTTTGAGAAACAGGTGAGTTTTAAGTGCCCATTTGAAGGAGCACAGATTACAAGAGAGATGGATGGTGCGAGGGAGGTCATTCCAGTAAAGGGGGGCTGCACGGGAGAAGTCTTGGATTCTGGAGTGGGAAGAGGTGATCAGAGTGGAGGCGAGGCGACGTTCATTGGCCGAACGAGCAGGAGTGTGAATGGAGAGGAGGTTAGAGATATAGGGGGCAGTAGACTGGGAGAGAGCCTTGTAAGTGATAGTCAGGAGTTAGAAAATGATTCTGTAGGGGATGGGGAGCCAGTGTAGGGCAAGGCAGAGAGGGGACGCAGAGGATGAGCGTTGAGAAAGGAAGATGAGTCTTGCAGCCACATTGAGTATAGAGCAGAGGGGGCGAGATGGGAATGGGGGGGCCATAAGGAGGAGGTTGCAATAATCGAGGCGGGAGATGAGTTCATGGATGATAGTTTTGGTGGCTTCCTGAGAGAGGTAAAGGCCGGATGCGGGCAATGTTTCATAGTTGGAAGTGACAGGCTTGGGCAAGGGAATGAATGTGGGGGGCAAAAGAGAGAGAGGAGTCGAGAGTAACGCCCAGGCAGTGGAGTAAAGTGACAGAGGAGATGGTGGTGTTGTTAACAATGATGCAGAGGTCATGGTGGAGGGGGAGTCTAGGGGGAGGAAAGACAATGAGCTCAGTTTTAGAGATGTTAATTTTGAGAAAGCGCAAGGACATCCATGAGAAGATGGCAGGGAGGCAGTCGGATACATGAGAGAGGAGGTTGGAGAAAAGATCGGACGAGGAAATGTAGAGTTGAATGTCGTCAGCATAAAGTTAATACTGAAGACTGAAGGAGGAGATGAGAGCACCAAGGGAGGAGTTATAGAGCAAAAAGAGTAGGGGGCCGAGAACAGAGCCCTGAGGGACTCCAACAGGGAGAGGGGAGGAGGTGCAGGAAGAACCAGATGTGGATACAGAGAAAGAGCGATTAGCGAGGTATGAGGTGAACCAGGTGAGGACAGATCCAGAGAGGCCAAGACAGAGAAGAGTTTGTAGCAGGAGGGGGTGGTCTACGGTGTCAACGGCCGCAGAGTGGTCGGGGAGGATGAGCAGGGAGAAGTGACCCCTAGATATGGCTAATAGGAGATCATTAGATGTGCAGTCTGATGGCCTCAATTTTGGAAGAGAAAAAGGTGGTGAAGTCAGAAGCAGAGAGGGAAGGCAGGACAGGAGAGGAATGGCTGCTGACAGACTCCTCCCCTCTAAAACTCCCTGTAGCTAGTCAGTGTAATTCTAAAGCCCTCAAGGAAAGGGAGTCGAACCAACCAAGAAGCAAACAGCAGAACAAAAGAGAGGAAACGCAGTGTCCCCCAGATGGAATCAGAGAAAGGGATTTATCGTAAGTATAAAAATCCTCTTTTCTCTTTCATCCTATATGGGGGACACTGCTACCATGGTGACGTACCAAAGTAGCCTCCCTAAGGGAGGGACCGTCCTACAAGCACAGCTCGTAGCACAATATGGCCGAAGCTAGCATTCGTGGACGCAAACCCACTGAACTGAAAAAATTTGGTGAATGTGTCGACCGAAGACCATGTGGCTACTCAGCATACCTGATCAGCCAAAGCCCCATTGCGCGCAGCCCAGGAAGCCCCCACATACCTGGTGGAGTGTGCCGTGATGTGGGTAGGCACAGTCCGGTTAGCCTTAAGATACGCCTGTTTTATTGTAAAGGTAAGCCATCTAGCAATGGTTTGCTTGGAAGCTGGCCAGCCTCTTCTTTGGGAGTCAATTAGGACAAAAAGAGAGTCCATACGTCGGATATCTGAAGTTCTTTGGCATAAATACGTAATGCCCTGACCACATTTAAATCTTCTAAGGAAGAACCTGCGGAAGCATACTGGAACCACTATTTCCTGATTGATGTGAAATCCGGAAACTACTTTCGGTTGAAACAAAGGGACAGTCCGAAGCACCGTCCTGTCATCATGGAAGACCAGGAAAGGCTCACTGGAGGAAAGAGCCCCGAGCTCCGACACTCGTCTGGCCGATGCTATAGCCAGTAGGAACACCAGCTTCCATGTCAGAAATCTAAGGTCCGCTGACTGTAAGGGTTCAAAAGGAAGTTCCTGAAGCATAGATAGTACTAAATTCAGATCCCAGGATGCCGTGGGAGGAACAAATGGAGGTTGAATGTGCAGGACCCCCTGCAAAAACATACGGACTTCCAGAAAGTCCGCCAGACGCCTCTGGAAGAAGATGGAAAGGGCCGAGACCAGGACCTTTAAGGAACCCAGGCGGAGCCCTACATCAAGACCGTTTTGAAGAAAGCTTAGCATGCAGGGCAAATTAAATTTACTTGTATTGTGTGCCAGGTCTTCAAACCATTTAATGTATTTTATGATTCTATGGTAAATGCGTGCTGACACTGGCTTTCTAGTCCGTAACAGGGTATTCACCACCCTGGAGGAAAACCCTTTTGACCGCCAGAGGCTGGCTTCAACAGCCATGCCGTCAAAGCCAGCCGAGGCAGGTTCTGATGCTGAAAGGGACCTTGCAGATGGAGGTCGTTGCGAAGAGGCAGACAATGTGCTTGTCCCACTGCCATGAAAAGGAGGTCTGCATACCATACCCTACAGGGCCAATGGGGAGGCACCAGTATAACTGGGAATCCTCCCTGCTTGACCCTCTGGAGTACCCATGGGAGCATTGGAATGGGAGGGAAAAGATACCCTAGCCGGAAATCCTAATGCATTGTCATTATGTCCACTGCCACCGTCAGCGGGTCCCTTGCTCTTGCACAGAACCTTAGAACATGCCGATTGTGTCTGGACGCCATCAGATCCAGATCCGGAAGGCCAAACTTCCGGACTGACATATGAAAAACCTCTCGATGAAGTGACCATTCCCCTGGCATTGCTGTGTGACGACTTAGGAAGTAGGCTTCCTAATTTAGAATGCCTGGAATTAATACAGCTGACAGATATGGGACGAACTGTTCTGCCCAAGCAAAAATATCTGGTCTGCTATGCATATAACCTTGAACTTCTTGTCCCCCCTGTTTGTTGACATATGCCACCAACAATGGCATTGTCCAGTTGTAACCGTACTGGGAATCCCTGAATTAACTCGAGGATATTTATTGGAAGGGAACTTTCTTGTTCCGACCAAAGACCCTGCAGGTGCAAAATGTAGCGCCACTACACCCCAGTCCTTTAGACAGGCATTCATTGTTATGATGATCCAGAAGCACGGGCAAAGGATCTGCCCAAGCTTAGGTGTTCTTGATTCTTCCACCACCTGAGAGATAGACAGGCCTCTGGGGACAACAGTATCCTCTGGTGCTCCAAGTGGAGAGCTGAACCTGACCACTTCATTAGGAGATCCCCCTCGAAACATCTCGAGTGAAACCTTCCATAGGGGATTGTCTCGGAGGTCAAGACTATCTTGCCCAGTAACCGCATGCAAAGCAGCATGAAAGGTTTGTGACTGTCTAGGACCCTGGTCACTAGGGTCTTGTACCGAGCAAACCTTGTCCTGTGGAAGGAAAATGTTCTGCCTTCTGGTGTCCATTATGAGACCTAAGAAAATCATCCTCTGGACTGGTATTAACTGGGACTTTTGGACATTTATCAACCAACCGTTAAGCTGCAGGGTCTCTATAGTGACGTGTAAATGTTGACGAAGAAGCAGATCTGAGGGGCTTAGATCAGCAAGTCATCGAGATAGGGCACTATGCTCACCCCAATGGAACGGAGATGAGCAGCCATTACTGACATGATTTTTGTAAATACTCTGGGTGCTGTGGCCAGGCCAAAAGGATGCACCCTGAATTGGTAATGGTTCGCTCCTACTGTGAAGTGGAGCAATGGTTGGTGCCCTTCCCAGATAGGTACATGAAGATATGCGTTCCAAATATCTATGGACGCCAGGAATACTCCCCCCACCCTCCAATCCATTTATCACTGAACGAATAGACTCCGTCGAAACCTGTCTATTCTCAGATGCAGATTTAAGTTCAAAATAGGACGGAAGGAACCGTCCGGCTTGGAGACCAGAAAAAGATTTGAATAGAATACCTGGCGTCTCTGATTCTCTGGGACCAGGCAGATTACTCCCGCTAAAAGAAGAAAATCTACATAGTGCAACATCACTTGCCTTCTGTTCTGGTGGAGGGGCAGGGCAGTTGCAAAAAACCGATGAGGGGCTTGACTTAAAAGATCTATGACATATCCCCTTGCCATGATCCCCTGGGATCTGGAGAGGATTTCATCCGCTGTTCTGTGAAAAGTCGCAGATGACCCCCCCCCCCCACTCCCGCAGCCGTGAGGAGAGGAGGGTGTAAGTCAGACTGCTTGTTTTCCCGGGAGTCTGGCTTGACGCCTGCTGCCAGATGAGGACCTTCTTCTATGGGAGAGAACTCTAAACCCAGAAGAACTACCTCTGCTTGTAAGACCTCTAAAGGCGGGGCCTTCCCAAAAGGGCTGAGGAAAGGAGCTAAACCTCGGAGTACGGGGCTTTAACATATTAACGGGAAGGAAAGTACTCTTCGCCCCTGTCACCTGGCAGATAATTTATCTAACTATGTTTAAAAAAGTACCAAGCCCGAAAAAGGAAGAGCCTCCAAGGCCCTTTTAGAGTCTAGGTCAGCTTCCCAGGACCGAAGCCAAAGAGTTCTTCTAGCAACCACCGCAGCAGTCCACATAGATGACAAGGATGCCACGTTCTGCGTTGCCTCATACAGAAACCCAGAAGCTTCCTTCAGGTGTACAGCTAGGGGAAGAAGGTCCAAATCCTGCAATCCCTCTGCCAGACGGTCAGCCCAAGTTTCCAACACCCTAGCAACCCATGCAGAAGACAGCATGGGTCTAAAGGAGTCTCCCGTTAATCCATAAATGGATTTTAAAAATCCTTCCAACTTGTGATCAGTGACATGCTGAAGATTGGCGGTGCCCGAAACTGGAAGTGCAGTGTGGCGCACCAGTCGTAACACCAGTGTATCCATTCTAGGAACCTGTTCCCAGCGAGTTAGGTCATCTGGCTGTAATGGGTACAGGGACATAAACCTACGTGGAACCACCATTTTGCGATCAGGCTGTGACCAGGCCAATTGAGCAATCTCCCTTAATTCTTTAGAAGGGGGGAAATAAATCATGGGTTTTTAACCTTTTTGAATAACCCCTGGTTACCTGGTCTAGGCTCGTCAATATCTACCAGGTCTAAAGCACGCCGTACTGCCAGAACCAGGTCATCAATACCCTAGTTTCTGATTGAGTCATCCAGGTCTAAGACCTGCGTCTGGAAATCTGACTCATGCAGAAGTTCCCCCTCCTCTTCTAATGACTCCTCAGAGTTAGATACGAGAAGAGAGGATGGCTCACTCTGTGTCTCTTGTTTCTAGAGCCCGATGGTCCTGGGTAATCTAAAAAACGGTTTAATTTATCTATACTGCTAACCAAGGCACTGGACCACGCCGGTTCCCCCTTAGAGAGGCCTGAAGGAGTTAATGAGGATGGAAGGTCACTTGGACCTATACCTGCATTCTCTTCTTGTTAGGACAATATCTTTGTGTGGATTACCCCTAACAATGAGGTAGAAGGGTGTTCGGCCACTGAAGTCTCTTTTGGCGCCTCAAGAGCTGCACCAGAGAATTTACTGACTGTTGTAAAGATATTGCCCACCTCTGTTCCTCCATGGCTAAAGGAGCCCAAACCTGAGCCTGTGCGGCCTGGGACCCCCCTCACAGCCCGCACAGAAGGCCCCTGAGTCCTGTTGTCTCACAGGTAATTTTATTTTACATTTAGAACAATTATAAAATTTAGCTTTGGTGGATTTCCTTATCAGACATAATTACTGAATAGTAACAACACAGGATAAAAAGTATAGTATACAAACACACAGGCACAGAGCGACCCCTAAGAAGACTACTAATCCCTGACAAAGTCACCAGTAGTATCTCCGATTATTTTTTTTTACTTTTTTATAAACAAATTATATATGTATACATTTCAGTGAGTAGAAAACAATATATTAAATTATGTAACTACAACACTATTTCTTGTAAAACACCATAAACTTCCTCCTATATAGCAAGTACAGTGTAATATAGAGAATGAATAACACTTAGCCTATCCAGGCTAATGTTGAGCAGGCAGGAGGGAGTCCAGCAGCAGCCAAGTCTGTCTGAGTTTGACTGCAAAGTTTCCTTCCCAAGCCGATGCTTTGGCCCTGTGGAAGAAACCAACTTGCTGATTAAGACAGGGGGGAGCTCTATAATAACTCCTTCCTATTTACAAAGATAAGTAGAAAGTGGAAAACGTGTATATTAGGGGCACTCTATGATTGTTTATTTATATAAAACATATATTTTATTAGTTCATTTAAAACAATAGTGGAGTCCCAAATTAGTACCTTAGTACCACTAGTAGCGAAATAAAACAAAAATAATAACAAAAATAAATTTATTAAAAAGACAGAACCAACTGCCTAGCCTCACTGTGTAATAAATATTATAATTTCCCTTTTTATTTTATATCTGGGTAATATTGATCATCATGCTGTCCAAATATCTGGCGTAATAAGCAGATTAACCAAATGAGTATACACACTATTTTAAAATGCAAGGGAGATAAGCTATACTATTGCCAATGGTTCCTATTTGTATATATATGATATTATAAATCTAATACACATAGATAAAGTTCTCTCAATACTTTATTTATAGGGAGAGAGTCTGTTATGTAAGATTGAAGTACATAACATGTAGGACAAAATCAAGACCACAGTATTTCCTTCACCCGTTTATAAGATAATTAGGTCTAGATTTGTCTGATACATTAGGAGCCATAGGCGTTTATAAGACTATAAACTCCTTTTTATCGGGGAGTACCAAATTGGCTGCTATCTAATACCACTCCCTATTGATATGAGTCTGGTATCCCTCTCAGGAGCTGCACAAATCAGGTTCCTGTGTGCTAACTTAGCCACGCTCCCTAATAAACAAGTCTCAGGGGTTCATAAGATTGGTATAATATCGCATCCCCTCTAGTCTATTATAGCCCCTTAGTATATTTGAGCATATCTCCCTGGCTTATATAGATAGCGGCAGCATGAGTCACATATGTAAACAACACAGCGAGGCGAACGCCGACGCGCGTTTCGCTTACTCGCTTTAACAAGGCAAGCCGAGGAGAGGGTTTGGCATTTCTTTTATAGGACAACGATATCACGTGATGAATACGTCACTGTGAACATACCAATCCGGGTCCGTATATGTCGGAAACCCGATTTTTTGACAGGTAGTTTCACTAACCAATTAGGGTTAGGCACAGGGGAGTCACTCCTTAAATCTGTGTTTTCTATGGCTTGTATTCGTTATCTATACATATATATTGCATAGAGGAATCAGATTTATAGCTTGAATAATGATATTACAGTTTTTATTATCTATGAGGGGAAAAACCAACGGAAGAAGGAAGAAGAGAGAACCACAAAGAATTATACGCTTATTGTTTCAATCATACCTATATTTATATACAGTACTATCGCTATAATTTTGGACTTCCATTATTATTGGTGGACACAAATTGGCTGTGATAATGTTATATTTCTAAAGAAGTAAGTGTAAACCAGTAAATAAATGGCTAAATTACCTGTGAATAAATACATTTTGTAATAACATCTCGTGCCTCATTCTTACTGGCATCTATCTGTTCTAATATATACAAAAATTGTAATACAGTATAAAAAGAAAATGTGAATAATCCAATAAGTTTAAAGGAAAGTGTATAGATTTAACTAATAAATAACTGTGTTAAGAGATGTTGCATATAGCAGCATCATTAGGTTAAGAACGACATACATCAAAAAATATAGATGTATGATGGGGTGAAATGTGATTGATTCCATTGTGTCACCATGCCTAATATATTCATATAGAGTGTTATAATACGGTATGAGTCTATTATATTACAAAGTAATAGAATATTTGACCTATTTATTCCATTTAGATGAACGCCATATAGTTTGTTTTATCATTAAGGCCGTATGGTTCAAGACTATTCATAAGGAAAATAAGTCTGGATTCTCTCTTAAATAATTCCTGCTGTAAATTGCCACCCCTAATTCCTAAAGACACCTGTTCCATAACAAAAGCCCGAAGTGTATCCGGATTATTTTCATGGAATGATAAAAAATGTTTAGCCACTGTAGTAAGGGTTTTGAATCTATCTCTATCTTTTGGGGCATTTTTTATGTTATTGACATGCTCCAATAGACGTCTTTTAAAAGGTCTTGTCGTCATGCCTATATATTTAAGATCACAAGGGCATTAGAAAAACAACTGCTACCAACAGCCTTTTACATTCTACAAGTGCTCATTTTCCACCAGTAATAAAAGGAGTTCCGAAAGGAGAATTCCTCCGGACAAGACGGAACTGTTCCAGTGTTAATACCTTTCAAAAAAGATCTAAAGAATTAAAAGAAAGACTGGCACAAAGAGGCTACAGTAAGAAAAGTATACAAAGGGCCTCTCAGGAAGCAAATCATAAAGATAGAGATTCCTTAATATTCCCAACACCTAAACCTATTTTGAAAGAGAAAACAAGAATGATAGGCACATTCTGCCCAGAATGGAAGAATATTTTAAATATCTTTCAAAAACATTGGCATGTGTTATTATTGGATCATGATCTCAGAAAAAATCTTGATGATAAAATTGCAATAACATGGCGGAGAGCCCGTAATTTGAGAGATCGTCTTGTCCATAGTCACTTCATAAAAGGAAAGAAATCAGGAAACTCTACGGTAGGCTTCTACAAATGTGGCAGATGTAAAGCCTGTAAATATACTATCCAGAAACAAGAATATATGGATAGATATTCAAAAATCTGGAAAATTGAACAATTTGTTAATTGTAACTCTATTGGGGTAATTTACTGCTTAACATGCCCTTGTGATCTTAAATATATAGGCATGACGACAAGACCTTTTAAAAGACGTCTATTGGAGCATGTCAATAACATAAAAAATGCCCCAAAAGATAGAGAGAGATTCAAAACCCTTACTACAGTGGCTAAACATTTTTTATCATTCCATGAAAATAATCCGGATACACTTCGGGCTTTTGTTATGGAACAGGTGTCTTTAGGAATTAGGGGTGGCAATTTACAGCAGGAATTATTTAAGAGAGAATCCAGACTTATTTTCCTTATGAATAGTCTTGAACCATACGGCCTTAATGATAAAACAAACTATATGGCGTTCATCTAAATGGAATAAATAGGTCAAATATTCTATTACTTTGTAATATAATAGACTCATACCGTATTATAACACTCTATATGAATATATTAGGCATGGTGACACAATGGAATCAATCACATTTCACCCCATCATACATCTATATTTTTTGATGTATGTCGTTCTTAACCTAATGATGCTGCTATATGCAACATCTCTTAACACAGTTATTTATTAGTTAAATCTATACACTTTCCTTTAAACTTATTGGATTATTCACATTTTCTTTTTATACTGTATTACAATTTTTGTATATATTAGAACAGATAGATGCCAGTAAGAATGAGGCACGAGATGTTATTACAAAATGTATTTATTCACAGGTAATTTAGCCATTTATTTACTGGTTTACACTTACTTCTTTAGAAATATAACATTATCACAGCCAATTTGTGTCCACCAATAATAATGGAAGTCCAAAATTATAGCGATAGTACTGTATATAAATATAGGTATGATTGAAACAATAAGCGTATAATTCTTTGTGGTTCTCTCTTCTTCCTTCTTCCGTTGGTTTTTCCCCTCATAGATAATAAAAACTGTAATATCATTATTCAAGCTATAAATCTGATTCCTCTATGCAATATGTATGTATAGATAACGAATACAAGCCATAGAAAACACAGATTTAAGGAGTGACTCCCCTGTGCCTAACCCTAATTGGTTAGTGAAACTACCTGTCAAAAAATCGGGTTTCCGACAAATACGGACCCGGATTGGTATGTTCACAGTGACGTATTCATCACGTGATATCGTTGTCCTATAAAAGAAATGCCAAACCCTCTCCTCGGCTTGCCTTGTTAAAGCGAGTAAGCGAAACGCGCGTCGGCGTTCGCCTCGCTGTGTTGTTTACATATGTGACTCATGCTGCCGCTATCTATATAAGCCAGGGAGATATGCTCAAATATACTAAGGGGCTATAATAGACTAGAGGGGATGCGATATTATACCAATCTTATGAACCCCTGAGACTTGTTTATTAGGGAGCGTGGCTAAGTTAGCACACAGGAACCTGATTTGTGCAGCTCCTGAGAGGGATACCAGACTCATATCAATAGGGAGTGGTATTAGATAGCAGCCAATTTGGTACTCCCCGATAAAAAGGAGTTTATAGTCTTATAAACGCCTATGGCTCCTAATGTATCAGACAAATCTAGACCTAATTATCTTATAAACGGGTGAAGGAAATACTGTGGTCTTGATTTTGTCCTACATGTTATGTACTTCAATCTTACATAACAGACTCTCTCCCTATAAATAAAGTATTGAGAGAACTTTATCTATGTGTATTAGATTTATAATATCATATATATACAAATAGGAACCATTGGCAATAGTATAGCTTATCTCCCTTGCATTTTAAAATAGTGTGTATACTCATTTGGTTAATCTGCTTATTACGCCAGATATTTGGACAGCATGATGATCAATATTACCCAGATATAAAATAAAAAGGGAAATTATAATATTTATTACACAGTGAGGCTAGGCAGTTGGTTCTGTCTTTTTAATAAATTTATTTTTGTTATTATTTTTGTTTTATTTCGCTACTAGTGGTACTAAGGTACTAATTTGGGACTCCACTATTGTTTTAAATGAACTAATAAAATATATGTTTTATATAAATAAACAATCATAGAGTGCCCCTAATATACACGTTTTCCACTTTCTACTTATCTTTGTAAATATCAGTTTTACGTGTGTAGGGTGCACCAACCCAGTCACATGATAACAAACATTATAATGATAGACTGGGTATATGATTATCTAGTGCGTCGGTATATATCCTTTTCTGAATAACTCCTTCCTGTCTGCAGCGTCCAGCGGGCCTTCTGAGTGCTTGTTAGAGTTTGTCTGCAGCGCTTCTCCTATTAATCCCGCAGACAGCATCTTTCTTAATGCATTAAATGCATTATCCAAAGTAACTCCGTTCCCCCCCCCTCTCTGAGGAAAGGAATTGGTAGCTTCCAAGATGGCGGCAACCATCGCTTCTGGATTCCGGCACTCTATGCTTCACAGAGCAGTGCTGGTCCCCAAGAAATTATGTGGCCGCTTCTTCTCCTCGCTCTCGCGTGCCATCATCATACAAAGAAGAAAGATGTTTTTTGTGAGAGCCGCCGCTCTCCCGACCCGACAGCGCTGCAGCCCCTGTAAGTAATGCAGCCTTGCTGTCCGAGTCTTCCTATTTTCTTTCTACACTAACCTAGAAAGAAAAACGGCCTTTAAAAGTAAGGTAAACAGCAGCAAAATAAAAGTCAGCCCAACTCCTTGGGCACTTAGACTACAGTGACTAGCTACAGGGGAAGTTACAAAGGGGAGGAGTCTGTCGACAGCCACAGTTTAACTAGTTAAGTGCCAACTCCACACTCCCCAGCTACAACCCCATGGTAGCAGTGTCCCCCAAATAGGAGGAAGGAGAAAAAGGAGTTTGAAAAAGTTAAAAGGGAGAAGATGAAGCATGTTTGTAGAAGGGACAGAGATTGTTGGTGTGCTCATGTATAATGGGACATGCTTGTGGTATATATTCAGAGAAATATTGTGTGAAGGTTTAGGAGGAATTAAGGGGAGACAGAAAAAAAAATGACCACAGCTAAAAAGAGAGAGGGAAGTGAAATAAAAGATAGGTGATGAAACCAGAAAAGAAGTGGAGCAAAAAATGCAAGAAGAGATTATATAAAAATTACACTGATGATGTAAAAGTTGATAAAATCAGAAAATTTGGAATATGAAATAATATGCAAGAAGAAGGTGCACTGGAATTACAACAAAGAGGGTAAGGGGAACAGAACAAAGCGTGTCCATTTAGGGAGGCCAGACAGCAGAGATTTGGCAAATAAAGTAGATAATAAGATAAAAGTAGGTAAAAAGGAAGGAAAGAACATATATGAAGTGTAAGGCAGAGAAAGAGGTAAAGGAAAGAAAGGAAGATAAAAGGGCAGCACATGGTATAGATAAAGAACAGACATTATTGTACGAAAAGGTCTAGAGGTGAATAGAGGAATTTTGGAATAAAATGAAAATAGGAGGCAAGTGTGGTTCTAACGGAAGGATATCAGATTCAATAGGAAAGGGATTAAGTAAAGGAAGTCCATCATCAAACACTCACATAGCACCAACCGATTATTATTTATCAGAAACGTACTTTGTAAGGATCATCAGCGTCTACCCATGCAACATGAAACATGTGACGTATCTCTTCAGCTAAGCCTATCCTTGCACCACTGTTTGCTGCAACATATATACGTGGAATCCCTTGAGACCTAGAGAGCTCTGAGGCTCTTAAGTACAGCAAATCCTCCTGAGGCCCAAAAGAACCAATTCTGTAAGTGATGTCATTCCCTATTACAATTATGTCTCTGCCATCTGGATATTCTGGAGATTTCAGGGTCATTTTCCAAGCCACCATTCCAATCTGTTGAGAAAAAACATACTATATGAATATTGTTGTTTATTAATATCAAATGCATCAAGTGCTTTCATTTAAGAGTATTACATAAACATTCACTGTAACCTTATGGTTCACTGGCAGACAATGAAATCATAAGAATATTATGGCAAGGATGCATCTCTTCACCATATTGGAAGCTCTAGCACAATCACTGTTTGCGCAAGGATGTACTATGCAGTCCTTATGAAATGACAATAAGGGGAATATTTGCTGAGTCCGTCGATTCTCGGTGCAAAAAATTATGGCAAAGTGAAGAGAATCAGTGGTTCATTGGAACAGCGGCTTAGTAAATATACCCCTAAGAATGCTTTCATACATTTTCTATGATGTCATTTAAAACTATTTTTAAATTATTCATAATTTTGGATTCTCTCATCTGGAGCAACCCCCTTTTTATTTAAAACCCTTATGTAATACATGAGTTGGGGGATCTCTGTGTCTGTAAGGAAGGAGAGAAAATCTTGAATCTATTATATAGTGGATGTGTGGAGGGGATGCAGCACCTAATTGGATGGCCACAGCTGTCCCATCAGGTGCTACATTCACTTCCTCATAACCTTCATCTCTTCCAGTAGATTTGAAACTCCCACCCCACTGTTAATCCTCACAGTTGTCACATACCATAGTCTGGTGAATAAAAATAAATAATGGTGTGGTCCAAGTGTATGGGTATCCACTCATGAGGTACATAGGGTCATACCTAACACTTCTGCCTCACACCACTGGAGTTATGAGTTCGATTCCCGACCATAGGCTTATCTGTGTGGAGTTTGTATGCTCTCCTGGTGTTTGCGTGAGTTTCCTCCGGGTGCTCTGGTTTCTTCCCACACTCCAAAAACATACTGGTAGGTTAATTGGCTGCTATCAAATTGACCCTAGTATGTCTGTGTGTGTGTGTCTGTGTTAGGGAATTTACACTGTAAGTTCCAATGGGGCAGGGACTGATGTGAGTTCTCTGTACAGCGCTCGGAATTAGTAGCGCTATATAAATAGCGGATGATGATGAGGATACCTAAAGGAGAGTGAATTGTCCCAAAGAAAGCAACCTCTTTAATGGAAATGAATGGCAAGCATACACAGGAAACAAGAACCAGTCTAAAAAGTACTTATTACAAGGTAGAAAAATGTGTTCCTAGAATTACCTCATTTCCCCCTGGAAGCCTGTTCATGTGTACTAACTGACCCTGGTCATCCAGTACAAGTTCAGTATATATGAGAACATCTGAAGGGAGTGGACTCTTCGGAATGTAAGCACTTGCATCCATTGATTCCCACAACTTGATAAGAGCCTAGTTAAAAAAAATATGAAAATGTATGTTTGTTTTTTGTGGGGTGGGGTTTTCAAAAAAAAGTGTCATTGTAAAAATGAATATGTTTATAAGCTGTTTTGCTTAGGCCACTCCCATATTGATCTCTGGGGTTGATTTTACTAGTAAAGTAAGTAATTAAGCAATATGATAGCTCCCAATTGTAGCTAAAAATATAAACTCACAGAAAACATATGTTTTACACATACGTTTTACAGAGCATTTCTTGAAATGTAGGTAAATATATATAATACACTGTATAATAGACTACATAATATACTGCATGTGGGAGAATAAGAAGAATCATTACTGACTCCTCCTCCAGACTAATTTTTCTGTGGACAGACAATGACATTGCAACAAAACAGAAACTGGAAGATTAGAATGTGATGGCTAAAAATTGAATTCTGTCAAACTTATGACTTATGTTTAGTAGTTGTACAAGTTGTTTACATTTTCTTGGTTTTGCAAAGTAAGTGACGACAATATTAACATTTTAGCTTTATTAAGTACATAAATGTAAGGAATACATGGCACATGAGCTTACAAATTATACGGATACCTAATTTTTCTAGTACATAGATGAGGAAAAGCACTCTCAAACAATGTCTTTTGTATGTACAATAAAGGTATTTATACCGTTATGCACCTGACATTTGGTAACATGAGTGTGAATCAAGGAGTGGTAATAGGGAGCACTAATGGGTGTATAGAACAGATTAAGAAAATAAAGAAATACTTATTCCACAAGAAAAACATGTGGAAATAAATATCCCAAACCTCAACATCATAGAGTTTTACCTGTCGAAACATTTCAGGAATATCATATATATAGGTTGTTCCTAAGGACTGTGCTTGAAACCGTTTTGATTGCAAAAGATCTTTTGTGACGTAAGGAGTATTAATAAGCATCCCATGAAGTGGTCCTTGCTTGTCTCCATATGCCTGGAACATGATCTATAAAAAAAACAAAAAAACAAACAAACCCAACATTCCTTTTATCAGAAATGCAAAATGTACCTGTAACTAAAGAGACATTTACAATGTTGGGTGAGGTGGATGAAGATCACTTTGCGAATTTCAAACTACAGGAACCACCTTAAGATCTCAACCAGATTAATTTAATTTCAAATAAAATTTAAAGATTAGGTATTTTAAAAAAAATTATAACAAGGCAAATCGATAGTATGCACACATACATTTAATTTTTTTTTTTTATTATTAATAGCTTCATTTTCCATTTGCATGTGCGGTTGATATGCGGTATACCAACAATTGATATACCCTGGACACATTTGCATTCATTTGCATCTCGAATGTAACCAGCACAGAGATTTCACTAATTTGAATAGCTCATTCATTTCAATGCACGAGAAGCCACCATAGACCCAGTACCTCAAGGGGAGTCTATTTACATGGTGACCCCCTGACCCCAAGTTTCACCATACCACACTCCAACTTATGCAGAAACAACCAACAGAGAATGAGAAAAAGACTTGGGCAAAACATGGAGCACTAGAAGTGCAAGGAGAGTGGTGTATAGGTCAGCGTTTGTGTCTGCCAAAAGCACTTTATCCCATTATGGCCAATACAGCACACGGGAGAGTGCATCTGGGGAAAGATGCTATGGTTGTACTCACTAACAGGTTATGGATAGCACCAGGGTTTGCCCAAGCAGCACAGGCTTTAGTGGTAGGATTCCTAATCTGTGCACAGAATAACCCGGGTAAGTCTGTCCCAACTCCATGGAAAAGGACACAGTATCCCTATAAGAGGATACAGATAGACTTTATACAACTTCCCAAATTCTTGTGCTTTAAGAATTTACTAGTCTGTGTCGACTTCTCTAGTCACTGGCTGGAAGCATGGCTGTATAGGAAAGCAAATGCTAAAGCAGTAGCCAAGAAAATTAGGAGTGAGGTAATCTGCTGATATGGGGTACCAGAGGTCATTGAAAGTGACAGAGGGACACACTTTACG
>NC_134403.1:243636632-243684132 GCF_038048845.1 Mixophyes fleayi
TGTGTTTATAAAGATTTTAAAAAAATATATATATATTTCTTGAAGGAGAAGTGATAGTTAGGAGTGGTTGGTGGTTGCCGGGGGTGACAGTGGGGAGTGGTTGGTGGTTGAGGCCTGGGCTATGGCCCAAATGCATGACTAGAACCTTTTTAACACCTTAAGTAGCTTGATTTGACTAGAATGCATGAGTATCATGCACGGGTTAACTTGTATATATGTATGTATATATATATATATATATATATATATATATATATATATATATATATATATATATATATATATATATACACATACATACATACATACATACACATAAACATATACACACATTATATAGGCAAAAGTATTTGGCCACACCTGTTGAATTGAGGTATGATACAAAATGGGTAGTTCTGAAGAGCTCAGTGAGTTCAAACGCAGTACTGTGATGGCATGCCACCTTTGCAATAAGATGGTTTGTGAAATTTCATCCCTGCTAGATATTCTATGGCCAGTGGTGAATAATACTATTAGAAAGTGGAAGTGTTTAGGAACAACAGCAACTCAGCCATGAAGCGGAACACCATGTGAAATCACAGAGCGGGGTCAACGACTGCTAAGAAGTATGGTGAGTAAAAGTCACCAAAGCTCTGCTGATTCCAAAGCTGAAGAGTCATGAGCAATGGGAGTTTCCATGGCCGAACAGCTGCATGCAAGCCTCACATCAACAACACAATGATTCAGCATACTAAGTAATTTTGGACCATGTTATGCTTCCAACTTTTTGGCAACAGTTTGGGGAAGGCTCTTTTCTATTCCAACATAACTGTGCCCCAGTGCACAAAGCAAGTACTACAAAGACATGGAGAACGTTACCTGCCTGACTACATTTTGCCAACTGTGAAGTTTGGTGGAGGAGGGATAATGGTATGGGGCTGCTTTTCAGGGTTTTGGCTCGACCCCTTATCTCCAGTGAAGGGAAATCTTCATGCATCAGCATACCAAGTACTCTTGGATAATTCTATGCAAAATAAAAAACACTTTGTGGCAACAGTTTGGGAAAGGCCCTTTTCTATTCCTATATGACTGGGCCCTTGTGCACAAATCAAGGACTGATGAGTTCGGTGTGGAACAACTTGACTGGCCCACACAGAGCCCTGACCTCAACCCCATTGAACACCTTTGGGATGAACTAGAACGGAGATTGCGAACCAGGCCTTCTTATCCAACATCAGTGCCAGCTCTACAGAATGAATGGCCACAAATTTCCACAGAAAAACTCCAAAATCTTGTAGAAAGCCTTCCAAAAATATCGGAAGCTGGTATCGCTGCAAAAGGGGGACCAACTTCATGTTAAAATATATCTATTTGAATACAATGCCCCTGTTGGTGTACACCTGATCATTAATGCAAATGTCTAATCAGCTAATCATGTGGCAGCAACTCAAAACATATCCCTTACCTGTGCAGTTCTGGAGTCAGTCACCTCTTTGTATAAGCTGATGTCTAAGTAGTAGCCAGATTCATTTGTCAAAAATAGGCGTATTGGAATTTGCTTTCCTGTTGGTGTTAAGCGGATGTTTATTTTTAATTCAGCTTGTAGAACACGTAATTTCCACAACCGACTTCCATAGCGCATGACCATGCTCCGAACAGATTCCTCAATCTATTGACATACAAGGTAAACATTACAATAAAATTTTACTTTCACTGGAAAACACTTCCATTTAAGTTCCTGATACTGTAACAATGTGTAAACTAACAATTAAAGGGAAATCATAAACAAAATACATGATTTTAAAATGTTAAAATGAAGGCAGTGCATTGGATTAAAAAAAATGCACAGGATATTACTGTATTGCACTGGGCAGGGCCTGATCAACCAATAGGCCGATCAGGCTGCAGCCTGGGGCGCCTATGCCCAGGGGGGGGGGGGCGCAGCGCCGTCAGCATTTTAGAAATTTTACTACTGATATTGTGCACTCGGAGGCGCCCCTCTTTCACACTGTAGCTCCCTCCTCCCCTCTCCTCCTACCCACTCCTCAGCTCCCCACCTTCCCCTCCCTCTTCTCCCTCCTCACTGGCTGTCAGGCGTGATGTCATCAACATTTCCCGACTGTGTCAGTGAGGATCTGCAGTAAGAAGAGCTGATTGCCGACGGAAGAGAAGACAGGTAAGTAGATGTGTGTTTAAGCAGAAAGGGGGGACAGAGTGTGTGTTTATGCAGAAAGGGGGGACAGAGGGTGTGTTTATGCAGAAAGGGGGGACAGAGTGTGTGTTTAAGCAGAAAGGTGGGTCAGAGTGTATTTTGAGGGGAACAGCGTGCACAAAGGGGGACAGAGTGTGTTCTGAGGGGGACAGTCATAAATTGGCCACTGCGGTGTGATGAAATGGCTGGGGGGTCATGAATTGGCCGCTTATGGGGGATATATGATCTCTGCATTATGTGACGTTCATGAGGATGCTCTCTAAAGAGCCTAATCATTGAGGGTTTGTAAATGTACTCCTGAATTTTCCTTTAATGAGATTTCTTTTTTTTTGGGGGGGGGGGGGGGGGGGCGCTACGGGTCTATGAGCCTAGGGTGGCCAAAACCCTTAATCAGGCCAAGGCACTGGGGCACCTAGATGGTCCACACTGTGCACATCAAGATACTTGGCTCCACTTGACACTCAAAAACACCTTTCGTAGACTACAAGTGAGCCTCAATAGCAAAATGCTTGTGATTGTCTTGTGAGGAAGGGGGCTTTGATCAGTGTGCGGACATGTCCTTGGTTTCTGAGGATAAATACATCTATCCTGTCACATAAGAAATATGTTGTAAAGAAGAAACTCCACCCAGCGCTTTACATTCCTCTTCTTTGTATCTTTACAAATATGAATGCGGTTAGTAGAAAATCGAGATTATTTGAAAAGAGCTATGAGTTTATTGTAGCAAATGCAAGTCTCACATCTGCATTGTGAGATTATAAGGTTACAGTCATAAATTGTAAGCCTCTCTGTATATTTCAGACACTTCCTAAAATTGTCACCACTGCCTCATGGAAGAGCAGTCTAAATAACTATAGCATCTGGAAGGGTTAGGACTGTGAGTGTGGGAATATCCGAGCAGCTGTTCCTTTATTTAATCCATGCTCTGTCCTTACTGAGCATAAAAGTGATTCTGAAGTTGTGACTGCAGTGGATGAGACATGTTGTACGAGCTGCCAGGACTTTGATGGCTCTGGAAAAAGTTATTTTCACCAAGAAGAACTGTTTAAATGCAGAAAGCTTGTTACAGGGGGTTGTAAGAGGTATTGATCTGGGAGGTGGTCATGAAGGAAATAGAGAGGTCAGGTGCCTGACAGCTGATACTGCTGAAAGAAACAGGAGGCGCATAGTAAAGATAGTTGAATCAGTGAGTCAAGATGGAGAGATAGTAGTTGCTGTACATGTTGGCACTAATAGTCTATCTACCAGTGATGTTGGGATATTGCAGACAGCTTATTATCTGTTAGGAAAGGAGCTTGGACAAGTAGCATCCTCAGTGTCCATCTCAGATGTTTTGACTGTTTATGGGATGGAGAAAGACAAGGTGCTTTACACAAGATACTTTAACAGTTACTTACAAAATTGGTGCAGGAAGAGAGGGTTTCACTTTGTCAGTAATGACAGTGGTGTTTGGAAGGATAAGATATTGTTCGAGAGATTGCTTACTTCCTGGTACTAATTGAACAGAGGTTTAGATGTGTAATTAGTGGTTTCATTTAGTTAAAGATGATGAAAAGTGTACTGGTCACAGTGGCAGGTTAAATAAAATATTTACAGTTTATGAAACCAGCTCCCTGAAATCAATCATGTCAAGGGATAATTAAGGTCTCATTGACTTTAAGCAGGGCCTTGGTACAATAATAACTATGACTGGGAGTTATACACTGTTTAAACACATAGAAACTGTGTGAAAACACATAGGAAAAAATAGGCAAAATATATGTGAAAAATTGGATAAAAGCAACTTTAATACAGAAGATATGATTGAGAGTATTTAAGTAACTCTACAAGCTGGAGAGGTTTTTCAAATACGGACAATTACTAAACCACCAGAACAAGATGAGGAATTGGATAGATTAACAAAGGAAATCACTAAGATGGTTTTGAAAGGTGAGGTGAGGACTAGAAATTGCCACCTGCTATATCGACCATGTGTAGTGGCATTCTGGACTGCTTGCATTGGGGCATTCAATCACAAATAGTAAAGGAACAGACACGCAAATAAGCAATCCTAGATTGTAGATGTAGCATCGAAGAGTGAGGGAATTAGCAGTCACGAGAACTTCAGTCAGCGTGGCTTAATATACAGGCCGTCATATGGTAGAGATGCACCAAAATAAATGTTTTATAAGGGTTGGCTTTAGTAAAAAAAAAATTATTTACATGAATCTCTAACAGGGAGATAATTGTTAGGTGGAGCACAGAAACACTGGAGTAAAATAAATGTAATATTCAAAGTAACAGAGTTTGGTGGCAGATTTGATAGTAAAAGTAAAAGGATGAGAAAGGTCATATGGTTCTCCAAACAAGTGGCAGCTGTAAGAAAACTTATTTAAGAAATAAAGACAGACACAAACAGAGGAGGATAAAAAGCATGTGAAGCCAGGCTAAAATGAGTCAAAATGCACAATAAAACATTCTATTGAGCAAACAGAAGAAGAATCTGCACAGTTAGTAAAAAAGGGTGACAAAACTTTTTAATTAAATTAGTCAAAGAAAAAAAACAAAAAAAACAAAGGTAGGAATAGTAAAGTTAAAACTGAAGGAAGTTGATAAGTTCAAAAAGGTAAAAAATTGCCAATTGCCTAAAAACTATTTCTGCTTTGTATTTATGTTGAAGGCAGTAGAGGGGAAATATATATATTACTGTGCTAGAGACACAAATATTTACTACAGAAGAGATGTAACTTGAGCTGTTACTTAAATGTTTATGGGTCTATGAGTCCAGATAGTATATATCCAAGAGTATTAAAAATATTAAAAGTAGTTGTTGCAGCGACATTAAACACACTTTTTTAACCAATTATTGCAGATCGGTGTAATTCCAGATGATTGGATAATTGAAATTCCAGATCCACTAAACAAAACAGGCAGTATGGAAAAATGATAACTATATAGATAGACCTGTCAGTCTTACATCAATAGCAGATGGAATACCTACAATGAGATCATCCCAGACAAATTAGGTGGATTGTTTGATTTGGTAGATATAGTGATAAATCAGGGTGGATCATATATATTTATAGTTTGATTTTAGTAAAACATTTGTTATTATATCGCCCAATTAATTAATTAAAAAAACAAAAAAAACAAACAAACTGAAAATCCATAAATGTGACTGAAAGGTAGTGGAATAGATAAAGAATTAAAACAATCACAGGAGACAGAGTGTTGTAATCAATGTTGTTGGTTTAGGAGGAGAACTGGTAACCAATGGAGTACACTAAGGATCAGTCCTGGGCACTGTTTTGTTTAATATATACATTAGAAATATTATTTGTGGTTACAAGGGAAGGCGTGTCTTTTTTACAGATGATACAAACATTTGTTGTAATGCTTAGGGGTGGTCCACAGACACTATATAGCAAACAGAAGCCAAACTGGACTTACTTGGGCTTACCGGCCCAGGCTTTAATAAAGTTGAGGCACGGAGCTTACATGTAAACCAACTTTAAATATGGTAGCTTTTTTAAATGCTAAATCACTTTTATTCCCACACTACTTTTCACAACATATAAAAATAAATTAAAAATATCAGAAAAAGACACTTTAAGACATACCTTGGAAGGGTCCATGATAACAGTAGGGACAAAGTTTAAAAATATATGGTTGCAGTCAGTGCGCACATTGGTGTTATTAAAGGCCACTTCCAGTTCATCCATAGCTTCTAACAGGAGACGTTCACCTTCATTCTGAAGGTACTCAAATGAAGCTTCCTGTCAAATAAAACCACACAAGAGAGGAGGTACTGTATGTGTTAACTCATATACAGGATGAAACCCTATCCTAAAATGTGGTAAAGCCACTCAGTGCCCTCTCCAAATTATTAGTCCTACTACGAAACAACAATATTGAAATACAATCTAAGCTAAAGCAGAAAGCATCATTATAATGATATTGTATTTTAAAGTCACTTTTAAAGGACACATAGAACATATATAGACACATAGAACACGTGAAGTTACCAGGTTTTCTGGCCCAATTCTACCCACTTCACTCTGGCTGGCCACCAACGGGTGCCTTCCTATGCCAGGGAAGTCTACCCAGTACCTTCTAGAATTCGTATTAGTCACTCAGGCAAATGTAGTTAGAAAGTAAAGCAATACATTTATTTTAATAAAAACAATCACTAGGTTATTATGTACACACAGTAAATAAATGGCAGGTAGGTTTACCACATTATCTGTCCCTTACCTCACTAGCTTAAAGAGATAGGTCACCTGGCTGCCCAGACTTGACAGCCCATGGATCTCGCTCATCTGCATATGTAGACTCTCGTAGAGAGTGTCAAAAACTAGATTTTGCACCTTCCATGAATGAAATCCCAGAGTGAACACCCCCCTTCCCCAATGAAGTGGCTCCTTATATCTAGGGTCAAATTTCCACAGTGCTTTCCCCTCCCTCGGCAAACCCCTAGGTCTCTCTCTCTTTAAACATTGATAGGTCCTGGATAGGGGGGTTGGAGGGGAGAGTGGAGATGAGCTGTGCTTCCACAGAAGCCCCCTGCTGGGATGCAGACAAAATGTCTAAACTAGTCCTATGGAGAACAATAGATACTAATTGGCTTCCCCCCACCTCAAAAGATAAGGAAGCAGTCAGCACCTCCTAAAATTAACCCCATACACTACTTTGTGATGTCACAGGGTTCCCAGCTGTTCTCTGCTTCCTGCAGAGAAAGGAGGGTGGAGAATGAATGCAGCTCCAGCCCCCTCACATCCTGGACACTACCTGATCTTTAGCCATAACCCACCCGGCTCCACTTTAAGGACAATGAATAACAAACTCACTGCCACATCATCAATATACAATACACAACATACATATTTACACTGAGCTACAATGTCCCCCTTATCCACATGAAATTAGACACTGTAGTGGTATTCTGTTGAGATGGGGAATAAAAGCAAGGACTATAAAATGTGCATGCTATTATCCACATTTTCTGAGAAACGAGAAACAGGCTGGTTACGGTGTTATCAAACTCATTTTGTCACAGAATAAATAACATAACATTAATACGGTGATTTAGAGTTGGACACGAGTGCATCAGCCAATAGTTATTTTGCGCACAACTTGAGCCAAAATTCTCACCTGCACGTATACAACACTAGTGGCCCCTTAAACTTAGTTGGGCGGATCAGGGTCGCTCACATGCAAGTGCAATACATTAAAACTTTCCAGAAGCAAGAAAAGTACATCCCTTTGTGATACATCTCATTTTGAGTAACACATTTCTTTAAAATATTGTACATTCCTTCCTAGGCAGACATTCTGGGCCAGCACAAAAAAAGTGCAGTTTCCAAGTCGGTAATGACAACTGAACTCTATGTACTAGATTTAAGATTACATTTATCTAAAGATAGATGTAAGCCAAAATACAGACTAGGAAATTAAATTGTGTAGATGCATACTTGTACAAATTCAAACAGGCTTTATTTACATTAGACTCTATGGGTCTGATTCATTAAGGAAAGTAAAGCAAAAAAAGTAGTAACTTTGCACCTTGGCAAAACCATGTTGCATTGGAGGGGAAGGGAAATTTAAAATGTGGGGACGGATTTATAGTTGGGATAGGGTATGTCCTAGACCAACTTTAAATTTCAGTGTAAATATAAAGTTATCAAGTATTTGTGTGCTACATGAAAAAGCAGCCAGCATTTTCCTTATGTGCAAAATGATAAACTAATTTGCACCTCTGGCATTGTAACATGGTTTTGTCCAGGAGCAAATTTACTCCTTTTATTGCTTTGCACTCCTTAATCAATCAGGCCCTACAAGTCTATTATAATTTGTTTGGAGCTAATCATGTGATGGAATACTTTATTTTCATGCCACTGATGAAAAACAGACAAAATTATTTGTGAAAAGTACATATCCTAATACAATACAAATAATTTATCGAATATATCAACGTATAAAATGTGGCTTTGGCCAATGGCCAGTACCCTTTCAGGTTCTCCCATGAAACGGATATTTAACATACATTGGGTCTGGCGCTATCTTGACTTTGTTCTATTACTTTATATGTCACAGGTAACCTGCAACAACATCTAACTGCAGTTTACTCTTGTATATTAGATAAACATATTATAGTAATTGTATCAGTGTCTAGTCCCCTACCTCCACATGGGATAATTTGTTTTAGCTATATAACAAATGTTAACAAAGAATTCATGCTAATGTTTGTAATACTGAAATATTTATAAAGCCCTAGCCATATTAATAACATTTTGCAAGCCTAACTTGTAATCAAAATTGAAAATAACACTTACCTTAGTGACTAGGTCAGAGTGTCTGATGATTGCACGGACAAAGAATCTATAATCTGTCACTTCAGTTCCCTCTTCTACCTTTGCAGCCCCCAAATATAGATGCATTTTATGGTTAGCACATGGGATCGCTGTTAAATCAAAGTTTCTCATACGGTTCAGCTCTAACTGGAAGGCAAGAGCAGGTTCCAAATGCCTGTAGATTCTGTCTTCTTCAAACTTGGGAAAACACAGAATTGTAAAGAGTGTTATTGAAAAATATCAAAAATATACTAACCTAAAGGACTTAATGAATAATGTACAGATTGTATTTATTATATAACCGGAATATAACAGCTTAAAATGCTGATTCAATCATTCCTCACGGAGTCAGGGATCCTGTCTATTCTAGCACAAAGTAGTACTATATAGAGGTGGCAAGTTAACTATCTACAAGAATCTCAGGCCCTTCAGTAGTAAGCTTTTGGGCTGAGAGGACATAATGACCTGGCAGTGAAACTCTACAAAAATTAATCCACTGCTGAAGCAAAAGCAAACTCCCCAAGTACAACCTAATCCCAAGAGGCTATTTACCTGGGGTCCAGCATTTAAGTTATGTGGCAGGGCCCCTAATGTCTATGAAGATAAACCGGCTATGCAGGAGCATGCAGCAGACATTCCTGGGCACTCTTCACTTCTGCCAACCCAGTCTTTTTTTCAGACAAGCCACATGTTGTCTGTATGTCTCCTGAAGCTTTCAGAAGCAGGCAGAGGTGTGGCAGGTGCGCAGAATACATCTGTAAACCCGTCATTTAGCCTAAACGTAAGACTAAGAAATCTTTTGTAACAGGATTGATCAACAAAATTAATCAATCTTTAACAAAAATATTATTTATATCTTAATTTCATACTGCTTTTGTTTAATCTGATATAGTTCTGATATTGTTCTGCAGATTACAACATATTCCTTTATAACAGTAATAATATATTACAGTTAGATCAGTGCTGAAATTCATCTTCTCATCCTAATTTTCCTCTCATACTTTCTTCTCTTAGGGTAATGTCACACAGGTGATTCATTTGTAGCATTTAATTCTGTAAATATCCCAGCAAATATGTCTTAAAAAAATGTATTAATGTTACTGGAGGATGTTACACCAGCGATTTTCCACTAGCAAACTGCTGGCAGTTGCTGCAGATAGTGATTTAGCCCAGCAGATAAGATTGGATGGATGGATGGATGGACTCACCTTGTTTCTTGCACGAAATGTAAAAAACTTCGGGAATTCCCTCTAAACAGAAAAATAAATTGAAGAAAAATCATATGCACAAAAGAAAAAAACAACTATATTAATAAAGAAGCAGAAGGTTATAACATTTATGCAATTTGTAAGCAACACTTGAAACAAGGAGGCTAAAGGTTATGTAGACCACTTGATTTTTAAAAATATAATCCATACAGACAGTCACTCTTGTGTGATATCTCCCTGAAGGTTACACATGATCTTATAATAGGTTATACATTATGAAGAAGTGGCTCGATCTGTCTGGTTTAACTCATCTGAAATCCTAGCTGAAGCTTGTGCTGCTGTTTTCCCTCTTATAGTGTGACCAACTCGGGCTGGCATAGACTGTTGATGTACTTTCACAGGGTTTGAGGAATTTTCAAAGTAGATTAGAATTTCATAAATTCTTTTTTAAAGACAAATTTATAAATGTATATCAATTTGTACAAACATAGGGCACATAAAAAAGTTCTCTATTTGCAATACTACACAATCCTTATCTGTGTGGAGTTTGTATGTTCTCCCTGTGTTTGCGTGGGTTTCCTCCGGGTGCTCCGGTTTCCTCCCACACTCCAAAAATATACTTGTAGGTTAATTGGCTGCTATCAAAAATTGACCCTAGTCTCTACCTCTCTGTCTGTATGTATATGTCTATGTGTGTGAGTGTGTGTCTATATTAGGGAATTTAGACTGTAAGCTCCAATGGGGCAGGGACTGATGTGAATGAGTTCTCTGTACAGCGCTGCGGAATTAGTGGCGCTATATAAATAAATGATGATGATGATAGTTCTTCCTTTGCTTTTATAGTAATGGTAAATTCGGCTTCACAAAAAGGGATCTACTTTAGCCAGATTTATGGATTCTCCCTATTTAGCCAAGTCCCCAGGCCGTTGTTAGTTGTCGCCAGCAATAGCTTTCACCAGGGCTCACTGCAAAGCAAGTACCGCTGCTGTCCTGTTATCGCTATCGCCATCTCAGGATGGCGACAGCAGTGGAGAATACTCGAAGAATGGCTTTATTTATCCGAAAGTCTTCTTTCATAGAGCAATTTTTTTAAAAATATGTTTACATTTTTTTTCAGAAAGTGGAACTGGAAGCCCAAGTCCAGGCTTCCAGTTCCAGTTTGAATGACTAAGCCTGGACACGCATGTACTGACGGACACAAGACTGGCTGGTGAAGCAATAAGACTCTTATTTCCACTGCCAGACAGTATCACTTAGTTGCCGCAGTTAAAGTTAATGGTAAATTGCAGGAATAGAAAGTTTTCTATTGCTGCAATAAGCTGCAATAGGAAAACTTATCCTATCGCTACTTAATAGTAAATGGACCCATAAGTGAAAGAACGAGCAATGTGGTATGTCCTACCTTTCCAGCTTTTTTAGGTAGGTTTTTTTAATTCACTTTAATATTCATTTACCACTTGACAGCTTTATTAAGTAGAAATATCAGCTGTAAATATGCATAACATGTTTATAGCACCTGTCACGAAACAGGGTGCTACTGGACTGAGAACTTTTATTCATCACCCGTTTCTCACAGTTTAATATACTTTTTATTCCTTGGCCCAGTCTAAGTATATACACCAGAGAATCGGTGTATTATGTGTATTATTATTTCATGTTATAAGGTACATTTTGCCCTTGCTATTACCTGCAAAATTGTATGTTTTAGAAATAGAAAGAATATTGCCATATTGTGTAAAAATAACAGAAAAGCAGAAGTCATCTTGCTTGTGTTAGCTAATGTAATTACCATTTGTCTCAAATGTCCATTGTTATGACGTGTGGCGTAAACCTGGTTTCTAAACAGAACAATGTCTGAGTAACTTGACATAGCTATTGGCAGGAGTGGCTAGATGTAACTAGGTTAGAACTTCTAGATGATGTGCCTCCACAGTAATATACTGGCTGAAATAGCATTGGGAAATGTATTAATATATATCAATATAAATCTTATTGTAACAAAATGTATCACAGACTGTGTAATGTGGCAGATACAATGTGTCAGATGTCTTGTTGTTTCACGCAAGCCTGAAATGTCATTCCTTAATGATATATTTTAACCTTTTTGTTTAGTGTATCCAGCCAAATAGCTCATTGAGTCAAGCCATTCCATTGTATAATCAAGGTAACAGAGACTGTATGTCTAACAGTTAAAGTGTCCACTGATAGACCCCTGCTGTAAGGGGGAGAAGTGAGACATTTGACCTTACTCCCTGTGTATACAGCCAAGAATATAGGGAGAGCAGAATGCCAAAAGAACGATCTAGCTTGGAGGATCCGGGTGTACAAGACATCAGCAAAAAGGACTCTGGGCAGGCATTGTAGTGCCGCTGGAGGAAACCCTACAAGCACAGGGTCTGTGTGAGCCATTAACCCAAGCTAAGCGACATGGTAACTGTCTAGCTAAACGGTAGTGGTAATATTGTGGGAGGGTAAGACTCTGAAAGAGACTGAGATAATTACTTTGGAGCGCTGTCTATAAGAGGCTGCTGGAGGATACATGCTACCATTTACCCTGTATCTTGTAAACGTCTTGTGGTGTTGTGCTGTCGTAATAAAGCCTTAGTTTGTATATGCTCTGGTCTACCCAAGTGAATTGAATCCCATGGTAGCTGCCACCCCAGCTAAGGGTGGTATCCTAACAGCACACTTTACTGTTTTAAAATAAATTTAACACATAATTAATTTATTCATCACAATATGTGTATATAGTATTTCACATTGTTCAGTGTTAGGTAATAAAAGAACAACTTTATCTTCTCTTTTCTAAGCAAAAAAATGTATACATTTCACACATGTACATTTAAATCTTTTACTGTTGCTATTTCAGTATACGATCTATTATTATCGGAACCCTTGGTACTTAGGATTTGTAGTATTTTTCCACAATTTGGAACATCTAAGATATCCGAAATAATGTTAAACACTGTTTTTCCTCACACTGCCCCTGGCATTTTTCTCTTCATAAAATTGTTTAGCAGTTCTCCTCGCAATAGTATATGCTTAGTGGTTATGTCTGTGTGTATGACATTTTCATGCTTCCATATAACAGATCCCATACCTGGAATTGGTGATCTGTTATCAAATACTTGTTAGAATGTCAATTGTTACATGTAACTTATTGTTGTAAATCATACAAAAGCAGCACTTTGCATGTATGTTAAAGTTTCTGACTACACTGTCAGCTAGCAACATAGTTCACTTGCACTAATATAATGTATAGAAATTTAATCACTCCAATGATTAGTGGCATTACACACTACACAACATTGTATATAACCAAAATATGGAGTTTCGGTATAGAACCCTTCCTTACTTTTAGAGTTTCTTGGAACTTTTCAAAGGACTTTGTTTTTTGTGTGTTAATTACAGTCAACATAATTATTTCCCAGCATGTTTAGGTGGAAATGCCTTGCTCCAGCTAACTTCCATTTTCTCATCTCATTAGGTTTTTAACATGATTATTAGTATAATAATCAGCTGTGATGATTTGTGTTGCATGTTTTCACATTCTCTAATATGCAGGATGTCTTGATTGGCTAATTTAGGCAAATTATTTTGATTGTCTTGATGATGGTTGGCTTATTTGATCGCAGCAGGGGCATAATTTGCATTTATAGGAAGCAAAGTTGTTGTTTTTTCATGTTGAAAAGCAATGAGATGTTTTTTATTGTGATATCTGCCCCTAGTAGCAGCGTAATTTCTAGAAAATAGCTTCATTAAAATGATAACATGTGATGCTGTAATGACTCATTGTAGCCTCGAGGAGAAGGATATCCATCCAGAAGAGTTAACAGCTATGCTTATCAGGTTTTAATCATTAAGGCCATACTGTATCTCTACTCTGAGCTGCTTTATCTATTTATTTTAAATGAAACTGCATAATTTTAAAATCATTATGAAAAGAGGTTTCAGTCTTCTGCCTGGACAAACCTGAAAGTCTGTATGGAACTCCTTAAAACAAAACTAAAACACATTTTTTATTCTGAATTTCTACTGTTTTGTGACCTGAAAAAAAATATTTGCTGAGGTTTGCTTGAAGGGATAGGTCTCCCCCAGTAGCACACTACCAGGTCTCCTATCTAAAACTAATTACAGTATCTGTGACAAGATGTATATAAAGGATGGTAGATCACGATATACACAGTTGCTGCTGCTTTCTCTTAAAAGAACCACACAAATGTTCTAATAAAATGGAATAGATACATATGAACATTTTTTTAGAGTTTTCAGCACTAGAAGTAGAATCACATAGCAGAGTGAATGTGGTGGAAATAAATACATGGATGAATTCACACCAAGCAACTGATTTCAAGTAATTTGATCTAAAAATATTGTCTAAATGACATCATACTATATTGTATTTTCATTTTTTATATGTTATATAGACTTTGAATCACTATGGAGGGAAAGATCACTACATTGTGATATAAGGATCTTCTCACCATTTGAATATAAGTATTTTTATTTATTTATTTATATTTCATGATGTATATTTGATTATTTTACGATTTATCTTTGTAGAAAGTGACATGTGAATACGCTCAGTAGCTCTGAAAACTCTTAAAATTTTTCATATATATTAATCCCAGTACCTGAAACAACCTAAGCTATTTTAAAAATTTAAGCTGGTTGTCTAGGACAAACGGTAATGTGCATATTCTATAGTGGCATGTAAACTGCTCCCACCATCTTTGCCATCAGGAGATTCACACAGCTAGGAAATATTTCAAGTAAAATTTCTAAAAAAAATATGGGAATTATTCTCTCATACAGAGGTCAAATACTGTTTCCCATCGCCATCCTCTGGCCCTAAATTGCTCTGGGTAAGACCAGATGACCCTCTACTTCTAGAGGGGAGAGCGGTTTATATATAGGTGGCCCCACAATGAGGTGCTTCCAGGAACAGGTCAGAGCATTAGACCATGGCAATTTCATTACATAGCACCCACAATAAACTGAGTGGGGATACAGATGGTTAGGCATTCCCAATCTCTCACTACACCAGGAACACAAGGGTTTAAAGCCCAGAATACTAGGCTAATGGCTATTTTATTATGCTGATCACCAATGCACTTAAAGGGTAAGGGCAACTAGATATTTATTAATCAATTAAATATCAGTTCCGTTTTAGGTATCTTCAGCTGCTTTAGTGCTGCAGCTCGCATGGAAGATTCAGACTCCAAAGGTAAGGATGAGGCATAGGAGCAACTCGGAGCACAGCTAAGAGGCATAGGAGGAACTGGGAACACAACTATTAGGCATAAGAGCAATTGGGGGCACAATTATTAAGCACTGGAGGAACTGGGGGCACAACTATGAAGCTAAACATGAATTGGGGGAAAAACTGTGAGGCATAGCAGGAACTGGGGGCAAAACAATGAGGCTTAACATGAATTGGGGGCACAACTTTGTGGCATAATATGAACTGGAGACACTATTGTGTGGCATTACATGAATGTTTATTTGTAGGTCCCACTACTATTAATATTATGATGATATTAACATGATAAAATAAGAAATAATAAAATAACAAACAATATATATATCCACACACACATATACATATATATATATATATATACACACACAAGTTAACCTGTGCATGATACTCATGTATTCTAGTCAAATCAAGCTACTTAAGGTGTTAATGCATTTGGGCCTAGCGCAGACCTCCTCAGGGGAAGAGCGTTACTTCCCGACGCAAGCGCCCTTTTTTAACGTGGTTTTGTCCACATGTCACCACCTCATCATTTTTCTCCATCACCTCATCCTTCATCTTCATCACCACATCCTTCATCAAGCTACTTAAGGTGTTAAAAACTCCCCACTGTCACCCCCGGCAACCACCAACCATTCCCAACTGTCACTTCTCCTTCAAGAAATATATAGGTCAGTGTATAACTCTGCCCAGCAGGTGGCGATGCAGGTTGGTTTTTTTTTTCCCACACATGCCACTAGGCATTTATATAGTATATATATATATATATATATATATATATATATATATATATATATATATATATATATATATATACACACACACACATATACATATAAATACACACACACACATATATATATATATATATATAATCCCTTAGATTGTATGCTCTCCATCTACCTAGCCCTCCTCGTCGAGGACCCTCTACCCCCCGTCCCCTCTCGCTTCCTCCTCTCCCCTCTGGTGGTCTCCCTGTCATCCGTGCTCTCCCTCTTGGGCTCTGTCGAATGCAGACCTTCCCCTATCCCCTCTAACTGCGCTTTGAGCTTACTGAGTTACTGTGCTTATTGTTTACTGTACTGTGCTGTCTCACCTCGTTTTGTAATTTCGTTTGTCCCTGTATGGGATGGATATATATATATATATATATATATATATATATATATATATATATATATGTGTGCATGTGTGCGTGTGTGTATGTGTGTGTATATATATATATATATATATATATATATATATATATATACACATACATACACACATTATATTATATATATATATATATATATATATATATATAGCGCCGCCCAATGAGTTCTGAAGCACTTGACTGAATATGAGCAGATAATATTGCCTGAAACACTTCAGAATTCATCCTGCTGCTTTTGTCAGCAGTCATATCATCAATAAATACAAGGGAACCAGTTTCATTGGCAGCCATACATGCCCACACCATGACAATACCACCACCATGCTTCACTGATGAGGTGGTATGTTTTGGATAATGAGCATTTCCTTTCCTTCTCCATACTCTTCTCTTCCCATCACTCTGGTACAAGTGGATCTTTGTCTCATCTGTCCATAGGATGTTGTTCCAGAACGGTAATGACTTTTTTAGATGTTGTTTGCCCAACTCTAATCTGGTCTTCCTGTTTTTGTGGCTCACAAATGGTTTACATCTTGTGGTAAACCCTCTATATTCACTCTTGTGAAGTCTTCTCTTGATTGTTGACTTTGACACATATACACGTACCTCCTGGAGAGTGTTCTTGATGTGGCCAACTGTTGTGAAGAAAAACCTTCACCAGGGAAAAAATTCTTCTGTCATCCACCACAGTTGTGTTCCGTGGTCTTTCGGGTCTTTTGGTGTTGCTGAGCTCACCGGTGCGTTCTTTCTTTTTAAAAAATGTTCCAAACAGTTGATTTGGCCACACCTAATGTTTTTGCTATCTCTCTGATGGGTTTGTTTTGATTTTTCAGCCTAATGATGGCTTGCTTCACTGATAATGACAGCTCTTTGGATCTCATATTAAGAATCGACAGCAACAGATTCCAAATACAAATGTCACACCTAGAATCAACTTCAGACCTTTTACCTGCTTAATTGATGATGAAATAACGAGGGAATAGCCCACACATGTCCATGAAATAGCTTTGGAGTCGACTGTCCCATTACTTTTGGTCCCTTAAAAAGTGGGAGGCACATATAGAAACCGTTGTAATTCCTACACCGTTCACCTGATTTGGATGTAAGTACCCTCAACTTAAAACTGAAAGTCTGCAGTTAAAGCACATCTTGTTAGTTTCATTTCAAATCTATTGTGGTGGTGTATAGAGCCCAAAATATGAGAATTGTGTCGATATTCCAATATTTATGGATCTGACTGTATATGTGTGTATATATATATATATATATATATATATATATATATATATACACACACACACACACACACACACACACACACACACACACACACACACACACACTCACACACACAAGAAAACAGATACCATATAAGGGGCGCTTAACCCACTACTGGGCAATCAACATGCAAGATACAAGGAATATGTATAAAAGGAAAACACAGAGTCCAATTTACAGGAGGCAGCCAGTCCTAAATCAGATGGTGAGTCTGGATAATCTAAAAAAATGTAAAAAAGAACAGGCCGCCACATAGTGTATTACCAGGTGTATATAAACACAAACAATATGCTGTGATGAATTCCCAGACAGGGAAAGCACGTGACTTACAAGTTAATAACCCGTGAAGTCAATAACACATATATAAATAAAGTGACTCATATCCCAGGTGAGATCACCAATAGTAGGAGATTCTGCGTACCAGATACCAGACTTGAAAGGCACAACTAGATTATAGATGATGTTTCTATGTCTGTTCAGACGGCCAATACTGACTTCTCCTCAGCAGAATACACCGATTACAGCTGGAACCTCAGGTCATAGGCATAATAAAAAAGCTAAAATAGTGTGATACTGTATATAACAGATTTATTTAAAACAGTGAGTATCTCACTTACATAAAAACACTTTAAAGTATACATATAAAGGTTTCTTTTCACCATTAATCATCTGGGCTTCATGGAATCCAGTGGAATGGCAGCATGTGGTTCAGTCTTAAACTCCACAGCCACTTAGCTGGAAAATGGTTAGCGGCCAATATCCACAATCTAAAGTTCCAGATACACCAGATGAATCGGAGCAATCCTCAACGTGTTTCGTCCTTTCAATACGTGGACTTCATCAGGAGGGTCATGAATAGACCCTTCTGGTAATACATCTGGTAATACACTATGTGGCGCCCTGTTCTTTTTACCTTTTTATATATATATACAGAAATACAGTTCGGATGGATTCGGTTTTCAGGAAACCGAGCCCGCCCATATCTTATATATGTATATATATATATATATAAATATATAAAAGAGATGGGCGGGCTCGGTTTCCTGAAAACCGAACTGTATTTCTGAATTTGCACTACAAAGTGTAGGGTCTGATATACACCCTTAAAAAACTTCTGAATTTCTGAGTGCTGAAATCCTAATATAGCAGTCATTGCACTGTATTTTTCTAAATTTGCACTACAAAGTGTACGGGGTTATTAAAATGGATTCACAGCAGTACACAGATGAGCAGGAGCAGCAAGCAGCTGCTGCCACGAGTCCTGATGGTAGTTATCCCTGTACGTCATCTGGTAAAGCCTATGTAAAAGTACACAGTCTTTTGAAATCAGGGAAAAAAACAAACAAGAAAACACCTTTTACCGTGTTGAAGAGAAAAAGAGCTGTAATCCAGGAAAAGTTAACTGCCGATAGAAATAAATTGGCAACATGCCATTCTACACCTGCAGTGACAAAGAAAGAATGAGGCCTTCGTCTTTCTCTATGAGTGCGAGATCTAAAAATATTACGGAGGCTTCTTCTTGTAAGGTCACTTGTGACCAAGCAAGACCAAGTAATTCGGAGTCCAAAAGTGGTGCACAACTACTGTTACGTGTGAAAGCCGAGCTGGAAGAAAACTGTAAGGCATTAGAGAAAAATGTATGCTCAGAATCAAAAATGCCACCAATCCCTGAGGAGACTCCATCCACGAGTGGTATGTATAATAGTGACCATTCTGATAATGTACCCATAAAGAAGGAAACTTTCAGCATTTCTTCTGATGTGTGCCTGAACAGCCCCAGTGTAGCCGATGATACACCAATTGAGGATGCCACTTTGGAATTGGAAGAGGATGAGGGGGATATTTGTGTAACCGACGATGGCGCTAATGAGGACATTGATGAAATGAGGTTGTTTGTGTAAGTCCTACACCAGTGGAAACAGTTCTGGCACGTGATAAAAAGGAGGCCATTTTCATGACAGGACATAAGACCAAAAAATCCACTTCTTATGTGCGGAATTATTTCTACCCAAATCCTGGCAACAGTTGTCTAGCCATTTGTAGTGTATGTAAAACCACAGTCAGTCGAGAGAGGGACATTAACCATCTAGGAACCTCATCCATGCTACGCCATTTGACGAGAGTTCATGGCAAGGTGTTGGGAAAAGCTGAAAGTTATGGTAAAACAATTACAACAAGCAGTCCATCATCAGCTAGGACCCTTCTCTCGCCTACATCGGAGTTAGTCCTGCATCCAAGTTGGTAAGGCTTGATGACTCCTGCACTATCCTTGATTCCTCTGAAGAATTCTTGAGCATCAATCCCACTGCTGCTGTTGCTGCTCCCATAAGCAGCCCAAGAAGAAGAGCACTAGTACTTTACAACAATTAACTGTGAAACAATCTTTTGCTTGAGAAAGCAAGTATGACAGCAGTCACCCAGTCGCAAAGCGGATCACAGACGCCATGGCAACTATGCTAGTGTTAGATCTGCGTCCAATATCCACTATAAACGCAGCTGGTTTTTCACAGTTAATTGATGTTTTGTGTCCCCGTTACAAAATTCCATCGCAACACCATTTTTCACAAAAATCTATTCTTCAACTGTACCAAAACGTTCGTAAAAAATGTACTTATTGGGCTCAAAAATGCCATTCTACCCACTGCACACTTAACTACAGATATGTGGACAAGTGGAAATGGGCAAACCAAAGATTATATGGCTGTGACAGCCCACTGGGTTGGAAATTCGCCTTCACAAGCAGGAACAGCAGCAGCATGTATACCACTACGTAACATTTCTCACAGGCAGGCCACTCTTTGTATCACCAGCTTCACTAACAGGCATACAGCTGATAATTTGCTACGGAAACTAAGGGATGTCATTGATACATGGCTTATACCACTTGGACTCTCCCCAGGATATGTTATTTCTGATAACGCCAACAATATTGTGCGAGCATTACAGCTGGGTGAATTCCATCACATTCCCTGTTTTGCTCACACAATAAACTTGGTGGTGCAGAGTTTCTTGAAAAATAACTGTGGGGTGCAGGAGATGCTTTCGGTGGCCCGTAAAATCTCGGGACATTTCGGGCATTCTGCCACAGCATGTAGGAGATTGCAGCAGCTCCAAGAACAGTTTAACTTGCCCTGCCACCAACTTAAACAAGAGGTGTTAACAAGGTGGAATTCCACCCTGTACATGCTTCAGAGGATGGAGGAACAGCGCAAAGCCATCCAAGCGTATGGCACAAGTCATGACACTGGGAAAGGAGGGGGAATGTATTTCAGTCTTACACAGTGGAGAATGCTTTCTGTGCTGTGCAAGGTGCTGAAACCATTTAAAGTTGTGACATGTGAAGTGAGTTCAGACTTTGCTAGCTTGAGCCAAGTCATTCCCTTAATTAGACTTTTGGAAAAGCAGCTTGACAAACTGAAGGAGGAGATGAAAGAAAGTAATTCCGCAAAGTATGTTGTCCTTGTAGATCAAGTACTTAATTCGCTTTGCAATGATCCAAGAGTTATTAAAATTTTGAAGTCGGATCACTATGTTTTGGCGACTGTGCTTGATCCTAGGTTTAAGACCTATATCGATTCTTTGCTTCCAAATGACCGAGATCTGAACAGATGCAAGGAGCTCTTGGTCAGCAAGTTGACCGCTGAACTGGTCCTTGGCTTGACGACGTCTCCTCCTTCAGTTTCTCAGGCAGCTTCTGCTCGTAAAAAATTGCACTTTCCAAAGAGAAGCAGGGATGACGCAGGTGGCAGACCACAACAGTTTGACATCTGGTCTGGTTTGAAAGTTTTAACCAAAAAAAGTGTGACCTTGGCCATAACTCCATCCGATCCTACTATTAATATGCAAAGGATGGTGGAGGATTATTTTCAAGAGTTCATTGAAATCGACATGTCAAACAGTCCATTTCCATACTGAGGAGGAAAAACAAGCCATTTGGAAACCCATGTACAAACTTGCTTTGCAATACCTAAGCTGCCCAACCTCCAGTGTGTACTCAGAAAGAGTTTTCACCACAGCCGGGAACCTTGTCAGTGATTGATGTAGGAGGTTACTTCCTAAAAATGTGGAAAAGATGATGTCCATCAAAATGAACTACATCTTTCACGAGGAAGACCTTTACCAGCAAATACATCCAAGTACTGACACTTCTCTAATGGCGGATTCCAGCTGAGATGAATTAATAGTCTGTGATGATGATGTACACACTGATGAGGGTGAGGATGATGCTGAAGATGATGACGACGACAACATTTTGACAGTGTAAAATTCATATCACAGCACTGTTGGTCTAGCATGCCTTTAGGCCATTGATAGCTGGTTTAGTGGGGGCCCAAGCAAATCAAGCACTTCAGCCACAAAAGTGGCAGCCCTTGTTGCTGAAGTGCTTGGTTTGTTAAAGTGTGCATGTCCTTTGTAAGATCCAACATATGGGTGGGTGGGAGGGCCCAAGCACAATTCCATCTTGCACCATTAATCTTTCCTGGCACTGATGTGTGTTTCTGCCATTACTCTAACAAGCCCATTGTTAGCTTGTTTAGGGAGGGCCATGTTGGACTTGCACTTTAGCCACAAAAGTGCCACTCCTTGCAGATGAACTGCTTGGCTTGATCAATTGTACATGCTACCTCTCCTAATTGTGGGTGACATTGTTATCTTGTCTATTGAGTCTATTGAGAGGTCCCTTAAAAAGTGGGAGGCACATATAGAAACCGTTGTAATTCCTACACTGTTCAACTGATTTGGATGTAAATTCCCTCAAATTAAAGCTTAAAGTCTGTAGTTAAAGCACATCTTTTTAGTTTCATTTCAAATCCATTGTGGTGGTGTATAGAGCCCAAAATATGACAATTGTGTCTATGTCCCAATATTTATGGACTTGACTGTATATATAAATACACACACATTTATATATATATATATATATATATATATACACACACACACACATATACACATACATACATATATACATACATATATATATTATATAAATATTTAAGAGACTAAAACGTCCCAGATTTATGCTGCAATGCTATGCTGACTTACTGTACTGCAGCTTAGTAAGAGGACACTTTAGTGACATTAGAATCAGCATTGAACGATCAGAGGACAGTGTTTCTCAATGATACTTGGACATATGGTTTTTTGAACAGTGCCTCAATTGTCCTCATACCACAACTTTACCAGTGATACACTACCACCTTTTGCTCTTTTCTTACTTGGTCCCTGCTTTTTCTACACTAGGATCTAAGATTTCAACACCTAAAATGTACAGTTCATAATCTGGCGAATGTCACAGTTATAAGCAAACAAAGTTTACTAGCTACAGAGCCCTTTTAACTGTTTATGCATTGTGTTGAAATATCCAGTGAAGAGTTAAAAAAGAAAGCTGTGCACTGACAGTAAATATTAACCACAACAGATATACATCTGTAACATGTCACATTAATCCTTGTTATTTTTATTTCTTTACCAAGTTATTTTATTTATTTAGGTGTACTCACATGAAATCGTTGGTCTACTTCGCAGTTAATTTGCTTTCTGAAATCCTTAAGTTTGCACATGGAAAACAAAAAACAAGAGCACACAAATGTGAAAATAATAGGAACCAAGGTTTACCACAGACATAACAATCACAAAAAACATTCAATGTATGTTAAAGATCTTCCTTTCCTCAGCTGCGGTTAAAGGGCACAGCGAACAGCTAAGCATTATAAACATAAAAAAGGAATATAATGTGTATGTATGCTTTGTTATTTGTGTCTTCAAAGGTCACTTCCGAACTGCAAAATGAACAAAACACTTTTTTTATGATGCGGATGGGAGGAGTTGGCCAGTTTATGAGTGTTCCCTGACAAACGCAGTAAGTTTTCCCTCAAGTGCAGAAACAGGATTTTATTTGACAGGATGAGATTTAAATGAGAAAGAGGGATGGAAAAAACACAGGGTATGTTCTGCATTGCCTGTGGGTACACATACATTCTCTCCCAGCATCCCCAGAATCGGACTATATACCAGTAAACGCATCAACAACCAATTCATCTTTGAGCCCAATGGACCCTTCCGACAGCCTACAATTGCAGGGTGGAATGCGGAGGGGAATGCACGCATGTAAGTAGTCAATAAACAGTAAAGGCATGCCAAGCTCGACCGCACGTAGTAGTATCCGATTCAAGGTTTGGGCATCTCAAAAGTGTGTTTTTCTGTCGTATCACTTCATCATCATCGTCAACATTTATTTATATAGCACCAACAAATTCCGTAGCGCTTTACAATTGGGAACAAATATTAATAAGACAATACTAGGTAATACACACAGACAGAGAGGTAAGAGAACCCTGCTCGCAAGCTTACAATCTATAGAATAATGGGAGTTTGAAACACAAGGGCATGTGCTACATCATATTGCACAATGGACCAGCTAGAATGCAAAGGTAAAAGTACTGAGTGGGCTGTGTGTGTGTGTGGCAATGTTGATCAGAGGGTTATCACTTGCACCAGCTATAAGGCAGGTGTACAGTAAGTGCTGGGTGACAGTGATGACAGATGTGTATGTATGCTAGAACATGTGTTTTTCATCAGAAGCAACTGTAAAATGTTTTTTCACTGCCCACACAATGGCCAAACATTCCTTCTCAATTGTGGCATACCCCACCTTCCAGTTTAGCAGTTTTCTGCTCAAATAGGCCACAGGGTGCTCCTGCCCATCTGGCCCCATCTGACTAAGTACTGCTCCCAGTCCATACTGTGATGCATCAGTTTGCACGATAAAGTCCCAGTCATAATTAGGCGCCAACATTATTGGAGCATGTACCAGGGCTTCCTTCAACGACTCAAATGCCAGCTCACAAAAGGGTGTCCAGTCAACTACTTTGGGGAGTTTCTTTTAAGTGAGATCTGTCAGGTGCTTTGCTTCAATACTAAAAAGTCTGGGACAGAACGTCTGTAGTCCCCTGCAGTCGTTAAGAATGCCAGTACATGCAACTGGGTCGTGGGCTGGGGCCAGTCTCGGATTGTGTCTACCTTAGCTGGCTCTGACCTAACCCTACCTCCCCCCACACAATCACCCAGGTACTGTACACCTCTGACATCCCCACATGGCACTTCTCTGCCTTAACGGTCAGACATGTCCACCCCATCTTCCCTAACAACAGGCCTAGTTGATCCAGATTATCTTCCAAAACCTTACTGAAAATGGAAATGTCTTCTAGGTAACCCTGAACTCTGTCCAACTCATCTACAAAAGCATTAATACAGGGCACAGGCAGGGAACCTACTATGTCCACAGCCACTCGCTGAAAAGGTTCCCCAATTATTGGCAAGGACCTGAGGGGAGCACGAGCACTGGGACGCCCGAGACGCTGACACACATCACAGGACTTACAGTAGGCCCGGACAACATCCGACATTCCTGGCCAGAAAAAGTTCTGTGTCAGATGCCTCAGTGTTCGGTCTCCGCCCTGGTGTCCCTGCCATAGGGATTTTGTGGGCAGTTGACATTAGTTGCGCACGAAAGCCCCATGGTACCACCAGTTGAACTTATTTCCGGACTGGTCTATCCCAATCTACCTTCCTAGCCACACGGTACAACAACCCTTTAAGCCAGGTCACACTCTACACCTCCATCGCTGGAAGGTTGTCGCCAGCCTGGCGCCTCATGCCTTCCAGTTAAGAATCAGAGAGCTGCGCTGCCCTGAACTCTTCCCTGCGGCCCTCACTATCATCTAAGTCAGCACAGTTGGCTAAGTGGTTAGCACTTCTGCCCCATAGCACTGGGGTCATGAGTTCAATTCCCGACCATGGCCTTATCTGTGTGGAGTTTGTATGTTCTCTCGGTGCTTGCGTGGGTTTCCTCCGGGTGCTAGTAGGTTAATTGGTTGCTATCAAATTGACCCTAGTCTCTCTGTATCTGTCTATCTGAGTGTGTATGTTAGGAAATTTAGACTGCAAGCTCCAATGGGGCAGGGACTGATGTGAATGAGTTCTCTGTACAGCGCCGCGGAATTAGTGGCGCTATATAAATAAATGGTGATGATGATACGCTGTAGGGGAGTCTATATTGGGATGACTATGGTCAGTCAAAGTGGGGTCAATCAAACGGAGGTTTCTGTGATCAGCTATACTCACCGCCGGAGCTGGCATACTGCTAGGGACAGGAGCATCACCAAGCCCCCCAACAATATCAGGTTGGCAAGAGACAACATCCTCTGCGTTGCTAAGGGACGTAGTCTTTCCAGATGCAAAGGGCTGGCCGTTTCCTGAAGAAATAGCAGATGTGTTCTTTTCCTCTGGACTGGCTGAAGCTGTGGTTGCTGGTGATGGCTGTTTTCTAGCAACTGTCATCTTTTCCTCTGGGCTGGGTTGTGCAAGTGTAGATCCTGAAGACTGTAGTTTAGCAGCTTGGCTCCGGGTAAGAGAGTTCAGAAATGCGGTCACAATTCCATCCCCAACATCGTTGCCCAAAATCACATCAGTTGGGAGGCCATCCATAACAGCAACATCTCGCAACTCCTGGCCATCTCCCCAGTCCAGATACACCCTTGCTACAGGCACTTCTTTTTGCAGTCCATCTGCCACAGTAACTTTGGCAGTGCAATCCTGCAATACTGCATCAGGATCAATAAAATGGGGACTCACAACAGTAATGGAGGCCCCTGAGTCTCTCAGTCCTTCACCCTGCAGGGGTCCCACTTGGTTCATCTGCAGGTTCCTCCACATGTTTTTGGGGGATCTTTTGGGCACACAGGTGACTCTCTCTGCTGAGTCACCTTCAGATACGCCACACTCCAATGGGCTGGCAGGGGTGGAAACAGTCTCTAATGGCTCACCTTCGCCAGTTAAGCAAGTCGGGCCCCAGGACTCGGATTAGGGGCACGAGTCTGGGGTGCTGAGGCTGTGGGACAGTCCGTCCTTAAATGACCGGTTTTCCCGCAGTTGTAACACTTCTTCTCTAGCCTGGGCTCCGTAGTCTCTGATAACTCCCAGGGACAGGACGGTGTGGTGGCTGGCGAATGGTACCTGAAGGTTTAGGTACCTGCTTTTGGGGGTGAGCAGAAGAGGGGTGTCCCCCTGTTTGTACAGTCCTTTGGGTTTGGCCGTTAGCCTCACTGCCACATACTGATTCGCCAGTTGGACGGCTGCTTCCAGGGTGCCTGGCTTCCGATTCAGCACCCATTCTGTCACCTCCGATGCGGATCGGGGTAGAAACTGTTCTTGGCACATTAAGTCTATTACATCTTCCACCGTCTGGGCACCTGCTCTGTGCACCCACTTCCTGACAGACTCCCGCAGCAGGTTGGCAAACTCCTCATGGGTGGCGTGGAGGTCGTTTTGTAAAGTCCCAGAAGTTCAGACGATAGGTCTCTTGGGTAATAGTGTACAGTTTAAGGAGTGCCCTTTTCATTGTATCATAGTCCGCACAGTCCTCTGTGGGCACCCCACGGTAGGCCTTCACTGCACATCCTTGCAGTGTGGGCACCAGATGCTTAAACCATTCCTCTCTGGGTATAGCGTGTAGCCTGCAGCTACTTTCAAATAACTGCAGGTGCTCATCAATATTCCCAACACAGTCCTCAAATTTAGGGCAAGGTAGAGATGACAGTCCTGATCCTCTAAGGCGCACTACCCCCATTGGCTGCATGGGTGGCGCCCTTCCCTCTTGACAACATGCCTCGATGACCTGTGCCCGCTCAGCTGCAGATGCGGTGTCACCTAAGGCCTCCAGCTGGTCTTTAGCCCGGCAGTCCTGCGCTCATCATAGGACAGAGGGGCTGGTAGAGGTCGCTGCAGGCTGTGGAGCAGGGATCTCTGCTGTCTGGGCGTCTGGTAACCTCGCTCCCGATCAACTTGGCCGCCACCTTGGCCACTACCGCCATCGGTTTCCTCCACCTGGGTACCATACTGTCGGTGCCATGCCCTCATCGCCACTCTCATCTCCGCCCTGTTTGGCGAATGGCAGATGTCAATGCCGTTGGCACTACACAGAGTCTCGAGGTCCACCCTGGACATGTTGGTGCAATCAGACATCCTGCGCGTACTCCTGGCTGCAGTTAATCCTGAATAACTTGTCTGTCCCGACTGGTTCATGAAAAGGCGCCTGCGGTTACCCCACCACTTGCCACCAAAAATCTATGACAGGATGGTCCGCCTATGCCACCCTGTCTGTTGTTCCTGAGAACCAGCTGGGCTTACTTGCCACATTCCCTTTCGTTATCCTAAATGCATCCTCTTGTCGTAGTAGGAGGGTCTTACAAGTGCTGCCACCACTGAACTTCATTATGGCATCCAGAACCACGCTCCTTCTGGGTAACTGTTGTTGCTAGTGTATTCCCGTGCTGGTACACCTGGGCTGGTACCCCTGACCGCTTACTATGGATCAGGGTGCTGTGGATGGTTCCCCCCTGGCCTATCACACTGACCAGAGCTGCTGGGCAATAGCAGAGCAGTGGCACTGGACAGCTGGGTCCAAACCTCAGAAACAGCTGGAGGATGGATTAGATTTAAGGTTCAATCTGCAGGTAACAAGATTACAGCAATACTGAAGAAGTTGTCAAGCAGGGTCTTGAAGCAGAGTGATGTTTATTGCTCAAGTGTCCTGACAAGGACAGTTTCACTGATTAAAGGTATCAGTGGTCAACTCAGATGGCACATTAGAATGATACATTTCAGTTTACAAGGATTCCCTTTTTATACAGTTTTAGTCACAGGCTAATTTTAGAATAAGGATGCCACTTGTTTACACAAACATTGATTTACAGGCACTGCAAAGCTAACAATATTTACACTTATCTGTGAAATTTTAGAAATTCTGTGATGTCCTGCATCCTGTTTTTAGACGCAGGAAATCTAGTAGCACGTCTAGATTAAACCTTCCTGTGCCCTCAAGTGGACCCTCACACATCAAAATATCTACAGCTATAAAATACACATTCCCCCAGAAAGTCACAAACCCCAAACAAGGCATTTCCTTACACCAAGATATACAAAAGACTTTCTAAACAAAGGCTAATTGTATATATATATATATATATATATATATATATACACACACACACACACATCAGAAACAAGGCATTTCCTCTAGAAAGGTAAAAACAGAAAAAACTAATTTTCTCCCCCCTGTCTCAGAAATTAAAGATTTCCCTTACAAAAATACACTCGATATCATGCATGTGGAATTATATAAATAAGCGCCCTGAGCTATTTCCTTTAAATAAATTTATACCAGAAGTTATTTAGAAGTGATCCAGTCACACAAACAATTTACATTTATTTTGTTTGTCTTAATGATTCCGGTCCAATGTCGGTAAAATACCTAGATTCATATATACACTTTTGTCTATATGTATGCAGTGGTTGAAGTTGAAATTTAGAAGTGGCGGTATGGAAATGTAATGGGAATGTAAGTGAATGGAATCTAATAGTTTTACAAAGAAGGCCTTAGGAGAAGTGGCGGTATCGTATACCACCATATACATCCCCACTTGGACCACTGCCGGGGATACGCTATATGGGAAATTAATGAATATCATTACTAACGTTCTCATGAGGCTACTATGTATAAATGTGATAACAGACAAATCTATGTATAGGGACAACTGCCTATACTAATATACTGTACTGAAGCACATTTGAAAATACATTGCCCTCAAGTGGTGGAATAGGGTAATAGCAAAATATACATTTTATTTAACAATCAAATACTTTCAACCATGTTGAGTTTCCATCTAACCTGGATTAACATACACACCCCTCAGAAAATCATATATTACACCCACAAAAAAATGTATATGGGGGGATCATATTATGATAATGAATTTGTCTTAGAACAACAGAAACCCAGTAAGCATAGACCTTATTATAAATAATAAATAAGTCTAAATATACTGGTTTCAATTTACAATAATTCAAAGGCAATAATAAACTGGATAACAGAATAAACTGACAAGGCACTAACCAATGGAGTTTTTAACAAGTTTATTTTAGAGAGCACATAGCACAAACACTATTCACCTTTCAAGATATAATTTTATATTTCGCTGACAACTTTTAAAAATAGGTCAGAACTTAGAAACTTAAAAATAAGAATGTTTAAATTAATTAAATAAAGACATTATGTGAATATAATCTGGTGTGTAACTACGAGTGCCCCAATCAGAGTCTTGGTCCATCTTTGTAATTCTGCGGATATGCAAGAGCCCCTGCATACATAAAAGAAGCACTGCATGTCTGCAGATTTTGCGGTTGGTAAATAACAAATGACCTTTTATTAAAGGTTGGTTGCTCAAACACCTTCTCACAAACAGCCGCAGTTGGTATAGTTGACAAATAATTTTCATGTAGGAGACTACACAAACACTAACACTAAACGCCTTAATAACATTTTTAAAAAAGGGTAATCTTTACATTACAATCACTTTTTTTAATTTGTTTTTCTCACATTATAAAAAAAGGTTTTTAGTCGTAATATTCATAATATTTCACACATAAAAAACTGTATGACTACATCAACAGAATCTCAAGAGTCAGGAAAATGTATTATTGCTAAGTTAGGGTCACTCAGATATCTCACTGTAGTAAGTGGGCTTTGGAAAAAGATTAACAAAAATGCTACATCAACATTAAATAAAACATATTAGCCATTAAAACAAATGTACAGTAAAGTCAAGTGACCAATATATTGCAGAATTGCTATGTGATAATGATTTAATATTCTACAATAATGAAATATATTTATGTTAATAACAAAAATATGTTAAAGAAAAGTGTATTGCAACGTGTGAAATGCTGCACAAGCAAAACACAGGACATTTAAATTGCCATGCATATGGCTGTATAAACAGAATATCCTGAAAAAGCAAATGTAAAAACAGCAATAGATATTTAAAATAAAACAATATATATATATAAAATAAAACAAAATGTATATAAAATACATTTCAAAGGATTACCTTCTGTGCTACTAAAAATGTCAGTCTACGAATGCCATGATCCATAAGCACTGCTTTCTAGTCAAAACAAAAACAAAAAATAGATTACATCTCATGTCAATAAGCTGGAACTGACGAATACACATAATGAAAATTACAGTTTTAAGGTTAAATTGAAAAAATCCTGCAGTAAGTAGGTAAGTTACTGAATTTGGCGATAAATCTTAATTTAATGTAAACACGTCAAACATTAATTATATAAAGTAAAATTCTAAAGACTGATCAACTTAAAACCATATTAACAAATTTTGAACCAAAATCCTGTAACTTTTGTTACTCCCAATATTAGGATCACTTTTTGTCATTTTGACACTTGCAACCTTAAGAAGTTTAAAGTAGAGGTGTCTTAGTTTGACAACAGCCTCACATTACTTCTCTGTGTTGTTGGGGAAGTATGCTTCATCCACTATTGTGGATGGATCATATATGGATTGTGGCTTCTGCTTCCCCTGAAATACTCTGTGTTGCTGTCAACATTCTGAAGATTTCATTGGTTACAGGTGGTTCTACATCCATCCAATTCAAAACTGTACACATATGGACACACAGGAGGTAAACATGTAAAAGAAAAAGGTGCCATCAGTCAACATGCGCATTAAAAATAAACTATTTGTGACCATGGAGATAACAATGTTAAACTTATGTAAACAGAGGTGCAAATAAACAACTCTAAAAAATATTATTAATGGAAATGCACAATACTGTACACTCATTTAACTATCCTCAAACTATGACAAAGACCATTCTGTTGTTGAAGATAGAGATTGGTATGCTCTCTTCCCATGCTGTCACCCATCTGACAAATTGCAATACATAGCACATCTGCTGAACACCGTGTGTACCACTGTTGAACAGTATCACCTGTGTAGTTGTTGCATTTATACCATTTGTCTGGATGAAAATTCGATATTTATTTATAATAATCAGCATTTAATCCATGCAATTATAGTACAAACTTAACCAGCACAATCTTGTCTTGCGATTTACTTAAAACTTTAAAATGAAACAATCAAAATGCATGGTGCCTAGTACGGGGAATGCATATACTAGACATGGTTTTATTTTATCTCTCTGTGCAGGCTATTAGCAAACTAAAGGGGTGACTAACTCTTTACTCTCACATTTTTATATCTGTCCAGATAAGGCCACTGCCACAATGACATCATCGCCAACTCCTGATTATATCATACATATCCCTTAGAACTAGTCCAAGTCCCCCCCCAGCTATTGTGTTATGAGAGGATTATCGCAGCATAATAAGAGTGACAGAAGAGCTCTGGAAAGTGATATAGGGAGTATGTTGAAAACAAGACTATTAATATCAATTGCACTGAATGGTGAGCCATGTTAACTGACTAAATAGCACCATCACATACAATTGTGCAGTACATTTCTACAATAGAAATTCTTTTATATATTCATGATTGAGTATTTATACTAGGCAGGTACAAAGGGAAAATAAAAAAATATATGGCTTGAGCCTTTTTAATTCCTCACAACACAAAACCAATCCACTGAGGATCTATGTTAATTTCTTCTTGCTGTGAGAATGAAAAGAGAGTAAACAGCTTCTATATGAATTCTGAGAGTGTGAATATGGAGAATTTCACAGTTGCTTTAAGCAAGTTCAAACATCGCCTCCCAGACATACATTCTGCCACAAGTTATGGAGTAAAGGAAGAAAAATAAAAACTCTCAATCACTCAGTATCTTCTTTTGTATTGTAGTCAATCTGTATTTGCTTTTGTCCTGTTGGTTGTTTTGTGGGTGTTTCTGCAGTCTTGCTGTTCTGACTCAAGCTAAAGGACTGGACTGACATATTGGGATTTTATTTTATGCAAAAGAGGCATTTAAAGAAATAATTGTGAGTGATGGAATTTTAAATTCTCTGAAAATACTGTAAGCATGGACAGCAATGCACATGCACGTCTTTCATTAGCAAATAAAAATCATACTTGCCGACTTCCGGTCCGCGGCCATGCACTTCCGGTCCGCGGATACGGAGCTCAGGCCCCAGTAATACACTCCCTGGCGTGGCTTGGACGCCATTCTAGCCGGCAGCACTGTGAGAGAGCTCCCCACGCTGAGCCACTTTTGCTGGAGATACCACCTTCCCAGCCCGCCTACAACCCATCTCTCCCCGCTGTATGGGCTTATGTCCACCTAGAAGACTCCGGCCCTGAAGAATCGGTGTCTAGTCCGGTGAGTCCTGCGGAGACCGCACTTCCGGTGGAGGCGGGGCATCACGGCGATTTCAGCCAGCGTGGATTACACTGCATATTGGCAGTGTCCTCAAGTGCTAACAGCCCTGGCAGCACATCTCATCAACGGCTGTATACCTGAAGGGCTTCCCTGAGGAAGTGCTACCCAGCATCTGATCTCCAGTGATGCTGGTTATGCGATTGGGGACCCTACCCTGTGGACGAGTTCCTTCTGGCTTACCCACACTTCTGCCCCATGTGCCCTGCTGAAAGGGAAGAAACACTAGCCAGCATAAGCTACCTGCCTCATGACATCTTGTGTTAGACATACAGTACTTCTACCTATGAAACAAGGAACCTATGTATAGTCTAGCACCCAGATGAGCTCCTAACTTGCTCGGACACAGGGGAACCCATGGCTCTTTAACTCTATAATACCTGTCCACAAACACGAGAGAGATCGATCTTCGTAACTGCTAATTGAGTCCTGATATTCTTCTTGTAATTACCAGTTGTTCCCAGAATAAGACGGTGCTATGTCTCACAGAAATCAGAAAAAAAATGCACCGCCAGAAACAGCCTCCTTTTTTACTCAGGCTAAAAAGAAGAATGCCTCTCAAGCATCTGCATTTTCTCCGCTCCACCAGCTTGACTCAGACCAAGAAGATGCCAACCCACCTACCAACACGTCTATTTCCGTGGAACTGAGAAATATCATCAAATCCACTATGCAGACAGAGGTCCGTACGATTATCCAAGAAGAAATTAAAAAGGGAATGGCTGGGCTTCGCCAAGAAATAGCGGCTATCCGATCAAGAACGGCAGACCTAGAGCAGAAAGTTGATGAGGTTTGTCACTTCCAAGAATTTGTGTCCACAGAGCTGTCTGATATCCGTGCGGACATGAAATCATTTAAGGATCATTTAGAAGATATTGAAAACAGGAACAGGAGGAATAATCTCCACATTCGGAACAATCCGGAGACAATAGATGGAGATCTCCTACCCAAATATCTTGAGAAACTATTCCTCCATTTCCTACCGGATGCCTCCGCTTTGGATGTACAGACAGACCGAGCTCACAGAGCACTACGACCAAAACCTCCTCTAAATTAACCTCCTAGAGACGTCATTGTTCGGTTCCATTACTATAAATATAAATAACAATTTGTCTTGGCCACTCGAGCAACAACCTCGCTTCAGTTTGATGGGTCTGACCTTCAAGTTTACCAGGATCTTGCTCCCTCTACACTACAAAAACGGCGAGATCTTGCCCCAATCACTAAGCTTTTGAGAGAGCACATAATTTAATATCGATGGGGGTTTCCGTTCCACCTACTGGTCGGCCACGAAGGTCAGTCCCATAAGGTTAAGACGCCAGGCCAAGGAATCACTCTACTACGGACTCTAGGAATACCGATACCTCCGTCATTGGCATCAAGCATAACAGAGGCTGTGAGACCAGAAGCCCCCACGGCTTCATGGACACAAACATGAAAGACTTCGATAAAAGTTTCCAATTTGGGCATTAGAGGGCTCAGATAATCTGTTCGTGACACCTGGAAAAGGTTATCGGCAACTCTGAGTATTGTACCGGAAGAAATCTCTGCAGAGACGTGACTGAAGAAACTCCTGCCCCAAATAGTTCGTGAGGTCTTGCCGGCAAACAAGTAGTCTTAGATTGCATTCACGATACAGTAATGTTGCTATCTTTTCTTTGCTTTCTAACTGATGTCCCTCAATTGTTGTCTGATGTTCAAGCTGTTGGTAGTTCTGGCAGCAATGCTGTACTTCGCATCACTGATCATCCGCTGCCTCGCAACCTGAGGGATATTCTTTAACCTATAGCTTTTAATACTTTCTGGATTGGCCCCCGGGTTGCGACGCAGACGGATTTTTCAGCTTAGTTGCAGGCTAGTTACTCAAGTTCTTTATTAAGGTTAAGACTATGTTATCTAGTTTTGATGTTGATGTCATTTTAAGGATCTTATTCACTGTTAGCTAATGGCCTCACTTGTTTAGCTTAACTGATGTTCTTTAAATGCACTGCATGGTATTGCTTTTCTACTTATCTCTCCCACTTAAATGATTCTAAAATGCACGCATGTATGTTTTTCCTCTTTTACTTGCACCGCCTGGGTTTCCCCCCCCATTCCACCTGAGCAAGTGTACCCTCGGCTACACAACCACCCCCCATACTCCCCAAGTACACAGGATGTACTGGTTTCGACTTTCAGAAGACATGACTTGCCAGCCAAGCTGTCTTCTTTCCCCTTGCTTTACTTTCATCTCCCTACTAACCCTTCCCTTCCCCTCCCAATCCTTTGCACCTCAGCCTTGCATTGTGCTGCTCCTTTTAAATTACCTAAAACTATCTTGGCCTAACTTCCAATATACACATTACTCGGTACCACATGGTACTTATTCTAGATTAGACATGGTTTTTGTAGATGCTTATACGACGTGATCCTTGAAATCGGCCACCATCACACCAGTTCCCTGGTTTGACCACTCAGCTTTGATTGTGCGACTTGACGTTTTGCCACCCTTTACGCCATGTTATCGATGGAGACTGAATGATCATTTATTCCTGAAAAAAGATAATATTAACACGATACGGCAGGCTATTCTTGACTTTCAGACAGATAATGCCCAAGACGATACTACTTCGACTGTAAGATGGGAAGCTCATAAAGCTACCATCAGAGGACGCCTGATCAGTCTAGCCTCCCCCGAGAAAAAGCTACATCAAAAAGCGGTTGCTGACCTAGAAGACCATATACAAACCCTAACGAGACAGCATCAAACATATCCCAAACGCAAAACTTATTTAAAACTCCTGGCTCTGCGAAGACAATTAGGCAACTTACTGGCTTCAAAGTCGGCCAAAAGCCTTCAATGGCTGCAACAACGCTACTACGAAAAAGGGGAAAAAGCTGATACACTGCTCGCTCGCAGGTTTCAAAACAAACGGACCCGTAATCGCATAATGTCCATTAAGGATGAAGCACAGCAGTCATTATACGACCCACAATCTATAGCCGATAGATTCAGTGCCTACTACACTTTGCTATATAATCTCCCCCTGCCTACAGACTCCCCAGATATTCTTCACAACCAGATATGAGACTTTCTTCAGACTTGTTCCCTCCCCTGCCTTACTGCAGCAGAACTTTCAATCTTAAATGCTGAAATCACGATAAAGGAGATTAAAACGACCATTAAGACCCTAAGAAATTCGGCAGCTCCAGGCCCAGATGGCCTTACGGCAATATATTATAAAAAAATTGCCTTTGATCTTGCACCTATGCTCCTCTCGCTTTTTGAAACAATTTTGAATGGTAAGAACTTTGAAAGGGACACCACCAGGGCGGACGTTATTGTTATAGCTAAAGAGGGACGAGGCCCTAGTCGTTGTGAAAGCTATCGACCAATTTCACTACTAAACGTGGACCTAAAGCTATTTGCCAAATTACTAGCGAACAGACTAGCCAGAGTGATTCCCGCCCTAGTCCACCCGGACTAGGTGGGTTTTATTCCTGCTCGACAATGAGCCGACAATACTAGGCGAGCTATTGATCTAATTGAAATAGCAAATCGGGTCCAGGTTCCTGCTCTGGTGGTGTCTCTTGATGCAGAAAAGGCGTTTGACAGGGTCTAATGGCCTTTTATGAGAGCCACCTTGGGTGCAATAGGGTTCAAAGGCCGTTTCCTATGCGGACTAGCGTCCCTCTATCATAATCCCTCAGCTACAGTCATAGCCAATGGCGCTGCGTCGTCTCCGTTCTGTGGGCTGCCCACTCTCCCCCTTGCTGTTCGCTCTCACGATGGAGCCACTGGCGTCGCGTGTACGCAAGAACCCGGCAATTTCTAGAATTCAAATGGGGTCGACTGATTATAAGATATCTATGTACGCAGATGATATTCTTCTTACAGTTACCAATCCCCTCACCTCCATCCCATCTCTTCAAAAAGAACTCAACGAATTGTGCAGTATCTAACTTTAAGATCAACATGGACAAATCGGAAATTCTCCCTCTTAACCTACCTTCCCACCTATTCGATACCCTGAAGAGCCAAACAAATTTCCGATGGCAACGAGATAAACTTAAATACTTGGGGATTTACCTAACGTCCGATTATAATCAGATATATGCAGCTAACTTCCCCAGGTTCTTAGACTCACTCAAATGTAATCTTGAAAAATGGGATAGATTATATATCTCTTGGCTCGGCCGCATGGCGGCGGTAAAAATGAACCTCTTGCCACAAATTCTTTATTTGTTTCAAACCCTACCTGTTCGAGTACCCTCTCTTGCGCTACAGACCCTGCAGAAGCAAATTACCAGATTTGTTTGGGCGGGCAGACGACCCCGTGTGCGGGCTTGCACGCTCTTCCGTCAAAACTCAGAGGGAGGGGTGGGCCTCCCAAACATCTCCAAATACTATATTGCTGCACACTTGACCCAACTAGTTTTATTTCACTCCCCATCTTCCACAAGGCTCTGGGTAGACATTGAGGCTACATTTTTGCACTTACTCTCGCCCTATACATTACTTTGGATATCAATCAAACATAGACCGCCACTCTCTTTACTCCTATCCACCACCCGTTTCTCCCTCCAGATATGGGACTACAGTACTCGCACGTTTCAACTAATTAAAAATTCGGAAGCTATGTTCCCACTGTGGAACAATCCAGCCTTTCCACCAGGACAACAACACTCCTCTTTCCACCACTGGTCCCGACGGGGTCTAAGATTCATTACTGACATAACGCCTATGAGGATATTTCCTGAACTTGCTGACTTACAAAAACGATATGACATCCCCATGACCGTTTCTACCAATACCTTCAGTTAAGACATCTATATCAATCAATCCCAACTCTTAAGCTTATAAACCAACGTACACCTTTAGAAACTTTTTGCAGAGGTAAATCCCTCCCTACTAGTTTAATCTCTACTTTTTACAGCATCATGGTGGCATTTCATCAACCTGCCAAAGATCGCTATGAGCTGAAGTGGGAAGAAGATCTTGGCGTTGAACTAGAGGTAGAGGAGTGGGCTAAGATCAGGTCACGAGTCGCTAAGAGCTCTATCTGTGTACGTACCAAAGAGAACTCGTATAAGCTCTTATATAGATGGTATTTAGTTCCAACCCGCTTGAAAGCCATATATCCTGATTCCTCTAGCTTATGCTGGAGATTATGTGGACAGGAAGGCTCATTCCAACATATTTGGTGGTCCTGCCCGGGACATGTGGAATTCTGGCGGAAAATTCACAATCTAATCAATAGAGTCACCCTTAGTAAAACTTCCCCCTTGCTCCTCATACTCACTACTACATAGGCCTATACCAGACGTTAGCAAATATACAATGGCGCTTGTGGGCCATATACTCAATGCAGCCAAATGCGCAATAGCAGCAAATTGGAAGCATCTGGAATTCCCTTCACTGCCTGAAATTATCAATAGAGTATGGCAGACCTATAGCTGTGAACACATTACAAGCATTCTCAATGACCGTCCCAATAAATTTTGAGCAATTTGGGACCCTTGGCTCGCCTCCTATGGTGCAGAACAGCCAAGGCCCGATTAAATTGGAAACCGATGAATATAGTATCAGAAGACGTTCAATATACAGTTTGTACCTGTTATACATTTAGAAGCCAAGCCAGGTGCCCCTTCTCCTTCCCCCTCTCACCACACTAACATTTTTTCCTTTTCCTTTTCCCTTCCTCTCCTTGTCCCCTGCCCTCTCTCTTTTTTCTTTTTCTTTCTCTGTTCTTACTTTTATTGGCGAAGTTTATATTGTTTTTCTCATTCGCAATGTATCTGTTGTTTGATCAATGTAACTTAATCTTTACACTGTTTAAAAATTGAAAAATCTCCCTAATAAAATATGTTTAAAAAAATAAATAAAAATCAAACTTGCCAACTCTCCCGGAATGTCCAGGAGACTCCCGCATTTCACGAGAGTTTACACTTCCTAGTGAAGTGGGCAGAATTCAGTTCAAACGCCGCGATTCACCGGGAATCACAGTGGCCAAAATGATGCGATTTTCGGAGCCCTGACCCATGCACGCCATCCTCCCCCTGGCAACTCCCGGAAGCCAAATCTAAAATGTTGGCAAGTATGATAAAAATGTGAAAAGTCAACTGATGCAAGTTTGGTGAGGAGATAGTGGCAATATATACTACTGTAACAGGAAGGTCTTGCCTGTTTTGAATTAAAAAATTGAGGCCAGTGAATGGGGCCATGCTTAGGACACAAAAGGTCGCGTGCTCACAGGCTTCATTGCTTAATTATTTCCTTTACTGGTTTGCAAAGCAAAGTGCACCTATGTACAAAGGATTTATTTTACAGGATTGTATTGCTCAGAGCAGAAATCAGGAAATGTTAGATGAAATACAAAACATACAGAAATATCAACATACAATACAATATAGAAGAGCACTGTGCAAGTGCCAAAAGCTCTATACTCTATTGACTGACTTATGCTAGCCACACAAAAAGCTATTTGGTATGCCAGTCTATCTGTGTTTAAAACAAAAAGATAGTGATAGCCTCTTTGGATAATCACATTGCATGACACCTATGATCCTGTATTGCTCTCACCCACTGCTGAATAACCATACCTAACCAATTTGGTCAATGCAGTAAGCAGAGGTACCATGCTTTTACCTATATTCATATGGTTCAATATACTCTCCTGTGACAGGATGGGCCACCTATGCCACCCTGTCTGTTGTTGCTGAGAACCGGCTGGGCTTACTTTGCCACCGTCCCCTTTCGTTATTCCGAAAACGCCCCTCCTGCCGCAGTGGGAGGGGCCTGCTGCCACCACTGAGCTCCTTTTATGGCACTCAGAAACTCGTTCCTTCTGGGTAACTTATGCTGCTAGCGTACCTCGTTGCTGGTGTACCTGGGCTGGTACTCCTGACCTCTTACTATGGATCAGGGTTGTGGATGGATCCCCCTTGGCCTATCACACTGACCATGGCTGCATAGGTACTGGAGAGCTGGGACCAACCTCAGAATCAGCTGGAGAACGGATTAGGGTCTAATATGTAGGTCACAGGATTTTCAGCATGGAAGATATTTTCAAGCAGGTCTATGAAGCAAGTGATGTTTATTGCTCAAGTGTACTGACAAGGACAGTTCCACTGATTAGAGGTATCAGTGGTCAGGTCAGATGGAACATCACAATGATACATTTCAGTGTACAAGTGCATTTTATACAGATTTGGACACAGGCTATTTTTAGAATCAGTATGTAACCCCGTTTACCAAAACATGGATTTACATGTAGTGCAAAACCACTAATATTAACACTTAGCTATGATATTCTTCAAAACCTTGCAGTGATTTCCTGGATCTTATTTCAGAGGCAGGAAACCCACTAGCAAGTCATACTTCACAGTCGCGGAATACACATTCCCACAGAACAACAAAAAAAAAAAAAAACAAGCCACTTCCCCACATCACAATACACCAAAGGCTTGGTAAACAAAGGCTCATTGCATCAGATATATACATCAGACATAATGCACTTCCTCTAGAGAGGCTAAACAGGAAACACACATTTTCTACCCTGCTCTCAGAAATAACGATTTCCTATCTCAAAATATACACAATATTAAAAATAAGTGCATTGGTAATTTATATAAATAAGCGCCCCGCACTATTTCCTTTAAATAAATTCACACCATAAGCTATTTATATGTTATCCAGTCACACTCCTCCAATTTGGCCAAATCTGCCATACACTACAGTAACAGAAGGACTTGTATATGGTGCAAATAAAACGGTAAGTAATAATTTCAAAAATCATTTGCCACCCATGGTTTATATGAGATTCCAAAATGTATGACTGTTACCAACCTATATAGTGCTTAATGTAGAAATCATTTGCGATTCTACTACCTAAAAGGTAGGGGAGATGAGAGCAATTACATTGGTACATTTGAACCAGCTCAGGTTTGTCCCTAGCAATGGACTACACTAGACAAACAATTAACCTGATTTTAATTACAAAGAAGCAGGACCTTCTTTCTTGTGGTGGCTCTCAATGCAAAGAAAGCAGTCAATAAACTGTCTTGGCCTTACAAGCAAAGGACTTTCCAGCCTATGGGGTTGAAAAAAAATATTCCTCAGAGCTATTGGGGCTTTCTATCAAAACCCCACTGCCTTGGTGCCAACTAATGGTTTCCCTTTTCCCCCTGCCTCAGTGTTGACTAATGGAATCACTTTCCCCCCTGCCTCAGTGGTGAATAATGGTTTCACTTTTCCTTCCTACAGTATTACTAACAGCACTACTGAGGTTTATCCACTGCCTCCCCTGATCCTTGCACTATAAAGGAGTCATTTGCAACTAGAATCAGGAATAACATTATTATTAGTCCGTAACAGAAACAAAAATTGCCCTTGAAGATAATAAGATACAGCTTTATGCTGATGAAGTTCTAGTCACTCTGACCAAACTGCTTGTTACTCACCTTAATCTGTTGCAGGAAATAAAATCAAATAGGGAGGTCTTATTGGGTATTAGATCGCAAATGCTGTTTATGATGCAAGTCAGTCACATGCTCAGCTGATAAACCTCTACCTGCGTTTGATCAATGAATGTGCTACATGCTCAGTGGCGCACGCAGGGGGGGTTTCTGGGTCTCCAGAAACCCCCCCTGCGCTAACTAAGTGGCCACCATAGTGGCACTGCCCTATACAGCAGCCGCGGCGATGTCAAAGAAGCATATTTGACAGCGCTGCGGCTGCTGTATAGGACAACGCTGCAGAAACGGAGCTACTGCGCATGCGTGGGCACTTGCGCAGCAGTTCTCGCGTAGTTTTTGTTTTTTGGGGGTTTTTTTTGTCAGGGGGGGGGGAACTACCTCCTGAGGAAGTCCTGCTAGGGACGAAACGCGTAGAGAATCATTCTATTCACTCCTGGGTCATATCTGGATCACCATACCATCAGTAATTCCTGTGCGGAGACTGTGGGAGGTTCCTGCTGTACCCGAGGACATGGTATATCTGTTACCTTAATTATAGATAAGCTTTTGTTATAACTACTCAATGTGAGTGTGCATTTTATATGTTACTTTTTATTAAATGCTGATTTCTTTGAAATACTACACCATAGAGTGCATTATTCTTTTTTCCCTATCCACTGTGTGGAGGAGAGTTATGGTGTTAACAGTATGCTGCTGGTGTATGGCTGGTGAGCAGGCATGCAGTTTTGCTGACTATACTACCTCCTTGGAGAGAATGCTGATTATATATCATTGAGAGAACAGCCGTATTAACTGTGTTCCAGTCTCTGGACAAGATATATGCAGATAAGCAACCTTTATTCCTTATGGTGTGTATTCATCTAGGTGATGGGCTATCACTAACACACTGATCTCATACCTGTTTTTTTTCCTGTTTTTTCTGTCTTTTAATGCTTACCAACTGGACTTATACCTGTGGTCCTTAAGGATCGTCCAGGAAAATAGAAGTATTGAACTGTCTTGAACTATATTATTATTCCACTGAACTTGGGTTACATACCCCTGGCAACGCACCTTATTGCGCCATATCCTGTACTTTATACACACATTATATATATATATATATATATATATATATATATATATATATTATATATACATACATATATATATATATATACACATATATATATATATATATATATATATATATACACATATATATATATATATATATATATATATATACATATATCTAATATATATAAGCCTAGTGGCGTGTGTTAGTCTCTGTGTGTGTGAAAAAAACAACAAACAAGCTGCAGCGCCACCTGCTGGGTGGAGTTATACACTGACCTACTAAATTCTTAGTGTGTGTGGAAAAAAAACACTCAGAAAGGGCTGAAATTTGGTAAACTAAGATGTTTTTAATTTGTTAATTTAATTTGTTAATTGTTAAAAGTGTTTATAAAGATTTTAAAAATATATATAAATATATTTCTTGAAGGAGAAGTGACAGTTGGGAGTGGTTGGTGGTTGCTGGGGGTGACAGAGAGAGAGAAGTGTGATACGCAGGACCGCTGAGAGAGATCCCTGTGTCTGGATAGACATCTGGATAGATGTGGCGATAAAGATGAAGGATGAGGTGATGGAGAAAAATGATGAGGTGGTGACATGTGGACAAAACCACGTTAAAAAAGGGTGCTTGCGGGGCGTGGCTTGGCAGCCAAGATGGTCGAGTTTTCTAGAGGCTCCTTCTACAGAAAACTATTTCTGTCCACATTTAACATCACAACTGCTCTGATCAAAACGTGCTGACCACCAGTGAACAGAGGAAGAAGCGCTGCCTCCCCGACCGTGCTCTTTTCTGAGCTTATTGTCCCTGGGGCTTCATATTTCCCCCTTGTCTTCCGCCCCGTCCTTTTGGTGCGAAGAGAGAGCAGCGCCTAGATCTTTATACAGCACTGACCCTTCCTGGCTGCTACACTTGTTGTGTGTGGAGAGCGGTGAAGAATAAAGGGAGACAGAGAGTCTGTGATCGTTCCCCGCTGCACCACCTCCCGCGCGGCACTTACCGTTGTCAACTGGCTTCACCAGTGGCTCCTGTGAAGAAGGGGCTGCGCCTGCTATTCTAGTTCCCTGGAAGCAGGGTCCTGTGGAGCGAGCGACCCGTGGCATATTTCCTGAGGCCTCTGTGTCCCCTGAAGAAGCTAATATCACAGCCAGACACTGGAACAGGGAGAAACACCTGGAATCTAATTCTGAGCTTCCATCTCATTAAAACTGCAGGTGAGCTGCTGAGGACTGATAGCCCTGACAAATGTTTGCAAATTATTGCAACTCTTCATAGCAGATCTGCATTTTTAAGTCATTAAAACAAGTGGCTTTATCGATAGCAGTGGGAAGAAGATAATATATTTTTTGCAGCCATATTATCCTCAGTAAAAATTTCTGCATCCCCTGAGGCAGTGTTGCCACTTTGTGGCTAGAATATATATTATTTTTTCTTCAGGACCTGTCCGGTACCCTCCTGCCACCTAGTGGCCAAAGTGTACAACTCACAATTATGGTTTTCTCGTTGTTAATCATCTCAGTTTGTTGGCCTCTAACGCCATTTAGTGTCAGTACACAACACTTATCTGCTCATTGATATTCTCAAGTGCTATTTAACTTATATTTTTATTTTTTAAAAAGAAACCAAAAAAACCCCCTCTCTCTATGGAGTAACTAGTCTGCACCCTTGAACCTTGGGGATTGTATGCTAGCAACTTGCATTGACCATATTATTCTACAGCTGGGTTGCACCGCATTAGTGCTTCTCCTACTTCTCGAGTTATGTGTCACAAGCCGAAAAAAGCTGTCCAGCCGGCCATATTCGCCCGCAAAGATAGAACGCAAGCGAACTCCTCCTCACTTGAAGCCCCTTCATCGCCAGTCTCAGTACACAAGGAATCTCAACCCTCAAATGTAATTTGCTCCACACCAGAGCTGTTAAAAATCATTCAAACCACCATACAAGCCGAGATGAGAGCGGTTATCCAAGACATTAAAGCCGAAGTCCTAGCTCTTGGCAATCGCACAGATTCTTTAGAACGCAAAGTGGACAATGTCTGTTCCCACCAACAATCAGTTGACCAACAACTCGCAGAAATGCGCCAATCTATATCAGACATGCAAGATCATAATGAAGATGTAGAGAATCGCACAAGACGCAACAACGTCCGCCTTAAGAATATTCCTGAACTCATTGACGCTGATGCTTTACCTAAATACTCGGAGGGCCTTCTCCGTCAATGCCTCCCTGACACTCCTTCTTCAGACTTTCTTCTAGACCGCGCTCATAGAGCTCTACGTGCCAAACCCCCTTCTGACCAGCCGCCCAGAGACGTGGTGATGAGATTCCATTACTTCACCATCAAAGAACAATTTATTGCTGCGACACGCAATACTCCAGCTGTTTCCTATTCTGGTCATAACATCCAGATTTTCAGGATTTAGTTCCCTCAACGTTAAGAAAACACTGCAACCTAATCACCATCACAAAAGCCCTCAGAAATCATTGCATTCGATATCGATGGGGCTTCCCCTTTGCTCTACAAGTTACTCATAATGGCTCCTCTCATAGGATTAAGACTCATGAAGAAGGTCTTTCTATGCTGGAAAAGATGGGCATCCCGATGACTTCTCCATCCCTGCCCACAGACAGCTCTTCCGTTCCGCGAAGAGCCCCTTCACCTACTTGGTCTACAGCCTAATTCGCTCTTGGGTCTCCTCGTCGGGCTCCTACCCGTCATTAGCAAGCTATGATTGTGTGTTTTCCTGCTGTTTCTTTTTCTGTTTTCTTTTTTCTCTCCCTCTCTCTGCTCTCCATTACAGGTTCTCCGGACTTCCGGATCTGCGTTGATATAGAACCCGTTTTCACCTCAGAGGAATCGACTTAATAGTACTCATCTGAGAAACTGTTTTGATGTTTTTTTGTTGTTTGATGTTCCGTGTCACTCCCAGACAGTGGTTATTTTTCTAATTAATAGTTTTACAGGGTGGTGTGCTTTGGGTCTGACCTATATAGTTCAACTGGGTCCCTCCCAACTTACATTACTCCAACAAGGTTACGACTCTGTTAGTTTATATACCCTAGCATTTCCGTTTCCAACAACTCATGTTTGATGTTTCACATAATGTTTTCTCTATTGTAAAATGCTCAGTGGCTCTTCACAATAGTGTTTTTTGGTGAACATGTGTCCATATTGAGCCCTCCCTAATTAGCACTACTTTGGCAAGGGTATGCTAGATAGGTCGTTGTTACCCAATAACTACCGTTAGATATGTACATCATTCTAGAGGTGTTGTTAGTTCTCTGTGATGCTGTTAATTTAAAACATGTTTCTATCGCTATGTCCACTCGGTTCTCAGATTTCCCCCTATATAAATCCTGACCCCCCTATTTATATATAGTTGTTAATCCACTTTTGCGGTTTTGCCCGCCTCTCTGGATGTCCCCCTCATACTTTACTTTTTTATATCAGATATGCTTTCATGCTAGTTTAAACGATATGCCATCGTCCGGATGGGGTCTCGAGATTTAGGTCTTGGGCCTTCCCCTGTACAGGGCATTATCCTCAAAATGATCCCTCTGATAACTACCCCTTCCCCAAGGTCCACCATACTCTCCCCCTTCTGCCTTAACAATTTTGTTAACTTGTGATTATCCCAGACTGTCACTTGGTCTGCCAGTCACGACCCCCACGAACCCCATTGACACACAGGATGTGTCATCCACATTGTTTTAAACCGGAGTCTGGAACCCCCATCTCCGGTCCCTTCCCTTCCCCTCCCTCCCCCTTCCTACTAACATCTCTTTTCCTCCTCTCTCTCTGCCTAGCTTTCAGACTCGCCTCATTAAGCTTTCCTCTTCCACACCCACCACGACTATCAAGATAATATCTTTAAATGTTAATGGTCTCAATGCCCCACAGAAATGCACCATGGCTCTCCAAGAATTAAAACGCCTTAAGGCTCACATAGTTCTTCTGCAGGAAACGCATTTTACGCACTCGCACCCAAGCCTTACAAATAGAACCTTCCCGCGTGCATTCCATTCCACCTCTCCTCGCAAAACTAGCGGCACTGCTATCCTAGTCCATCAGTCAGTTCCATTAACTGTACATTCCACAATAACAGCTGACCAAGGCAAATACACAATACTGGTTGGTTCTATCTCCCAAACGCCCATAACCATAGCGACTCTCTATGCTCCTAATGTGGGACAGGGACCCTTCTTTTCAGATTTCTTTGCTAAACTTTTTCAATCAGCTAAAGGACACCTCATTCTGGGTGGGGAGTTTAATGTCACGTTGGATGCCAAACTAGACCGCTCTCCGCCATCACCCTCCTCTTTGCGGACCTCTAGAGACTCTCGTCATCTTTGCTCCCTAGTCAAGCTGTATGATCTCTATGACTCTTGGCGAGTTCTGAACTCTTCTGTTCGTGCATACACACACTTTTCCGTCCCTCACAACATCCACACACGCATTGATAGGATTTTCACAGAAAAATCGTCCACTTCTTCCCTGCGCTCCTTGGATATAATCCCAATTACCTGGTTGGATCATGCGGTGGTCTCTCTTAATGTGGATATACTTCCCGCCCTCATCGGTCCTGGCGCATGCACGACTCCCTTGTCTCCAAACCGGAAAACTTTCATAAAGTGTCACAGGCAATCGAGGAGTTCAGAAACTTCAACTCATCCCCAGATATCTCGCACTCTGTTTTATGGGAGGCTCATAAAGCCACTATCCGAGGCCTCTTAATTAGTATGTCATTAGCCCAGAAAAAAATCCATTTAGCTCGGATTCAAGATTTCGAATCTGAGCTTGTTTCCCTCACCAAGAAACATCAACGCTACCCAAAACACAAAACTTATCTTAAAATCCTAGCTGTAAAAGCTCAGTTACAACAACTTTTGTCCAATAAAGCGGCCAACACACTGAAATGGCTCAGACAAAAATTCTACGAGAAAGGCAACAAAGCCGACGCCCTTTTGGCTCGTAGTTTGCGCGCCAAACAGACCCGTAACAGAATTATTCATATTCAAGATGCCTCCTCCTGTAAGCAATTTGACCCTGAGAAGATAGCTAACCGGTTCCAGGAATTTTACTCCAAATTGTACGACCTTCAATCTAACACACCCCCGCCTAGAGACCTTAGACTTCAAATCAAAACATTCTTAAATACTTGTCGTCTACCCGCGCTTAGTGAGTCGCAATCTTCCTCACTTAGCCAGGTTATATCCGCTGACGAATTGAAACTTACGGTTAAATCTCTGATAAATACCTCCGCCCCGGGCCCGGACGGTCTTACACCCATATATTACAAAAAGTAGCTTCCTGTCCTCTCA
>NC_134403.1:243691632-243696632 GCF_038048845.1 Mixophyes fleayi
GTTAATACGGTAGTTTACTCGCGGAATTTCAGCTCGCCGCAAATTCCGCGAGTAATTACCGTATTAACGCTAAGATTTTTTGAGCGCTCGTTTGAGAGCGTTAACGCTAACAATTGAATACCCCCCATAGGGTCTAATCTGCAGGTCACAGAAATGCAGCAATATTGAAGATGTTTTCAAGCAGGTCTTTGAAGCAGGATGTTTATTTCCTCTTACTGGTTAAAGGTACCAGTGAGCAGTCAGATGAAATCAGAAGAATGCTACATTTCAGTGTACAGTACAATGCTTTTTAAACAGATTTGGACACAGGCTATTTTTAGAATCAGGATGTACCCTGATTACCAAAACATAGATTTCCATGCATTGCAAAGCCAATAATATTTACACTTAGCTATGAAATTATTAAAAACCTTGTTGTGATATCTTACAAATTCAGTGATGTCCTGCATCTTGGTTTTAGACACAGGAAATCTAGTAGCAAGGTCTTAATTAAAGGCCTCACACATCAAAAGGCCTGATTAGCAGGAGACCTTTTGTTCCAAAAGTTGCAGAATACACATTCCAAAAGAAAGGTATAATCCTCTGACAAGTCATTCCCCCACATCACAATATACAGCAGACTTTCTAAACAAAGGCTCATTGTATCAGTTATATACATCAGAAATAAGTTATTTCCTTTAGCATGGGTAAAACAGAAAAAGCTAATTTTCTACCCTGGTCTCAGGAATAACGATTTCCTATCTCAAAATATACACAATATGGGGGTTCGTGGCTTGACTGCCATACTTGCCGGACATCTCTTTCCCCAGCTCTCCGTCAACAGTGTATTTGTTGCTGGCCTTCAGGGTCTTGCAGTCCTCTTTTCGCCACCTGAGCACGATCAACACTTGCGCTACACTCTCCCGCACACCTGGGAGTTTGAATGCTCTTTGTGGCTGCCCTGCATCATTGCGACCGCGCTTGGGCCTGCTGCCACGGTATGGCGTGTCCTGCGCCCCTACCACCCATCCAGATATCTCTGTAGGGGCTGCCTTCCTGTCCTCACCTGTATCAAAGACCGGAGAGTTTGCTGTGTGGAGAACTACCACCCGCCAGCCCAGGCGCCGGAGAAACCAGACACGCTCCCTCCGCAGATCTCTGCGCTCGTCGGTGCGCTGGTGCCCCTCTCACGGCCAGCCACTCTCCGCTGAGCAGGACCCCCCCGCGCTGGATGCTGGGTTTGAAATAGCCCCCTGGTTGGCACTCTCTGCGGGCGGTCAAGTGGACGCGGCGAGACCCGTGTATCCTGGCCAGGGCAGTTGGCGACTGGTGGGGTCTGGAGCCTGTGTCTCACCCAAAGGAGCCTCTTACCTGTAAGATCCAACGGTGAAAGGACTTGGAGAGCCTGACTGCAGCCGTGATTCATCCAACCTGGAAATCCTGGACTCCATTACTTGGCTTCTCTTCCGGCCGTGAGTACATAGTGAATGGAATTGCTGCATAATATAATGTCTGTGTAATTGTGCCTGCACTGCCATCTAGCAGCCAAACAGTAATATTACAGTTGAAGTGAGCCTAACACAAGAAAGTGGCAGTTAACCTATCTTAATTTTTTTTTAAAGAATCAGGGTCGCATCTCTGCGTGGCTCCTGAGGGGTGCGGCCAGTAGCAGACCTACCATTGTTTATTCAGTCCGTGTTGGCTGATCTCCTCAGGTGTGGAGAATACAGGGTTTCAGACCTGCCCGGCCATCGGATCGGCTTACTCGAATAACCAAGTTTCTCATTCAAGCCTACAGTAAGCCACACATGGAGCTGCGACTAATGTGACCATGAAATGGGTGACCCACCCAGGATACCTTAAGCCCTTTTTCACCTGTATCGTTTTCGAATATGTTACCCCTTGATTAGCCTCTTACTACGTTAGCAACAGTGGTTCTCGGATCCATCTTTTAAAGTATCTAAAGTATTTAGTCCCCTCTATACGCCATTTGGGACTTGGCCTGGCTATGGCTCCTAAAAGGCATAAGTCCTCGAAGACACCGTCGGCCGTACAGTTCTTCAAACCTCAATCCTCTCCTTCTGCAGGAGCAGTTCCTAAACATAAAGACCCAGAGGACCCGGAATCCACGGCAACTTCACCAGCTTAGATTCAGTCTACCGCCGCCTCGGCTTTGTCACAAATGGACCAGGACGCCCCTGTTACCATTAAATCCATGCAATTAATGTTTGACTCTTTCAAAACCGATGTGCTATCTGAGATGCGCTCCTCGATCCGGGAGGTCAAAGCGCAGGTGGCGGAAGTGGATGGGAGAACCTCCCACATTGAAGACAAGATGGAAGAGTTTGCAGCATCTCATAATGCTCTCATTACGTCCCATGAGAAATTGGAAACCTTTGTATATGGGATGGCTGATAAGTTGGCTCATGTAGAAGACCGCGCCAGGAGAAACAACTTGAAGCTGCAGGGTGTCCCGGAGTCGGTCTCAATTTCAGAACTTCCGGACTTTGCTAAAAGCCTATTCAAGAAACTCCTTCCTGAAGCCTCTGATCAAGATCTTCTTCTAGACCGCATTCATAGATTGCCGAAACCGAGAGGCGGGCTGGAGTCAGCTCATCGCGATACGCTAATGCGGGTACTCTTCTTCCACATCAAGGAAAGAATCCTACGGGCAGCCAGAACACAGGCCGCGGAAGAGGCTTTACAAAATCTCCAATTGTTTCCGGATTTCTCCCCAGCCACTGTTGCTAAACGTCGCATGTTCCAGCCTATCACTAAAGCGCTCCAAGAGAACCAAATTCAATACCTTTGGGGCTTTCCAGTTAAGCTTATTATCCAGCGTAACAACTCCACCCATGTGATAGCCGCAGTGGAAGAAGGTATCCAACTCTTCAAATCCTGGGACATTCATACCGCAACCACAGCCTCAGTCCTTTTGTCTTGATCTTGGAAGATCTAGCCGTGTCTGGGTGCAGAATCGCGGATAATCTCTTGTCTATGGCTGCCACTTTTGTTCGAAGGCCTGCCTCCTGCAGGGGCAATCCAGTTCTACATTATGCCCTTTGGATACTTTAAGGTCTCCTTCACTACAGTTTCCGATCCCATCTAATATAATGAAGTGAAGCTTCAGTGGGTGGACAGATCGCATACCTTTGGTCGGTGAGCAGTTTCAGCTTTAGAGCTGAGTGGGACTCTTTGAGCGTTTATATATAGGATATCTAGTTGATATATATATTTTTTCTTTTTCTTACGTAATAACCAAACTATATCCTTAATTTATAGACTTGTTCAGGTTATTTATTTATGCCTTCAATATATAGCAGTATTTACTGTGTTTCATGTAATGTTAACTTTACAGGTGATAATTGTAATTGTTTTTGTTTTGTTTTATGGCATTTTTTGTTTTTTTTTGTTGTTCTTTGACATTCAATTGTGTTACTATCTTGGGCGGGTACATTGTTTCTAGGGTCACGTCCCCATAGTTACTGATTTTGCCAGATGATGTCTCCCTCTGGCAACTACTTTAATCCCAATATTAGGGTTATTTATGTTTTTTTTTGTGCTTTGTTAGCCTTCCATCCTCCCAGCAGCTTTCCTCTTCCCCTTAGCCCCCCTCCCCCTGCAGGAAAGCACGTCTTTTTATTTACCAAAGGTTATTTCTCCACGAGCTACCCAAAGACTCATAGTAAGCCAAAATGGTCAAGTTTCTATCTCTAAATGTAAGGGGATTGAACTCTCCTGCTAAAAGACGTTTAGCATTATCTTTTTTTTATAAGCAAAAAGCCGATATTGTAGCAGTACAAGAAACACATTTCTTGTCTAGAGCCCCCCTGGCTTTTAAAGACCAAGTTTGTTATACCGCAAATGCTCCTTTCAAACGTAGTGGAGTAGCCCTCCTGTTCAGTTCCAAATCCAATTTTACTCTTAACTCTAAGTTCGAGGATAAAAATGGGAGATACCTTATTGTGGTGGGATTATTAGATGGTAAACTGGTCACAATTGTCTCACTATATGCGCCCAACTCAAGACAAATCCCTTTCCTCAGAACCACATTACGAGAAATTGAGAAATATAAACAGGGCATACTCATTCTTATGGGAGACTTCAACATTGTATCTGATCCTAAATTAGACAGATCATCACAGCCTTCCTCCCACTCTGTGGATAATACACAGGGTCCCTCAGCTGCCTTTGCCAGACAATTGGCAGAGCGAGACTACACATATTACTCTGCAGTACATAATTCTTACTCTAGAATAGACCTCATTCTCTCGGATAAGTGGTCTTTGCAGAATACCAAGTCAACTAAGATCCTCCCGATATCGTGGTCTGATCATGCTCCGGTGGTTTGGACCTGGCGATACCCGCAACAAATAATTCCCCCTGGTTCTTGGCGAATGGCCCCATATCTTTTGACCTCTCTTGAGGCAAAGCTTGCCCTTAAAGAAACACTTGATATGTATATTGACACCAACTCCCCAGAGGATACCTCCGTCTTTAATTTCTGGTGCACGCTCAAAGCTGTAATATGAGGTACAGCCATTCAGACTGGAGCCAGACTCAAGCGCGCATACCTTAGCAACCAAAGGAGGTTGGAGGCGGAGTTGTCCTCCCTTGAGTCTTTGAATAAAACCCATCCCTCAGAAGACCTTAAAGTTCGCCTATCTCTAGTAAAAGATCAATTGCAAAAATTATTACTTTTTCCTACTCAACAAGCCTTGAGTAGACTCCGGCAGAAATACTACGTTTCAGGGAATAGAGCAGGGAGGCTGCTTGCTAGAAAATTAAGAGGACAAAGGGCTCAAAATCGTATTAAATTTCTAGTAGATGAATCCGGTGTCAGAACGTCTAACCCACGAGATATAGCCAATAAATTTGCAGCTTACTATTCTAAACTTTACAATCTATCTGAATGTGATATCTCCCCCCAACCGACCCCAAATTTGATTGAGAATTATTTGAGCCAACTAAAATTGCCTTCTTTGGACTCTGACTCTTTAATTTCCTTGAATGCCCCATGG
>NC_134403.1:243714132-243751632 GCF_038048845.1 Mixophyes fleayi
ACAGAACCTTTATGATAGATGAGCGTAGTGAAAAAATGTACAACTCCTTTAGCTCAATACATGTATGGATGCCTACAATGTGCATACATTAGCCTGATCTTGCAGCTGGACTGAGATGAGATTGCAATCCATTTGTGATATTTACATGTGCACTAGATGCAATGACCCATGTAAGTATTGCCTATCTGTATTCCCACAGCTCCCTACTACTAACCTAAGTTGTCTCAATCAATTTAGTGTCACATGAACAGTGAATAGCAGACCAATGTGCAACAAAATTGACTTGCTCATTATCAAGTTTCTGGAGTATTGCCCCAATCATTAAAGCAACTTTCGCAGAGTACTGCTATTTAACTGTTCACTTCCCTCTTCTACTTTGATTAAACAACTTACGGCTACAAGGCCACAAATGGGCCGTAAGACATTTACATATCAGGTTTGTCATGCATCGCTTTTCAATCTGTACATCTAGTTACCAAGTTCTCAGTTTGAGTCTAGATGGGGAAATGAATCCCCACTCAAAATTTAAGGAAACCTAAAACTAAATTCATCAGGCAAAGCCATGTTTTTTTATTTTATGCAATGTTAACACCTATGCACCATCTCAGTCTGCCCACTGGCCAGCAGTACATTGTCTATAACGTCACTACCTCCATGGGGGCATATGGCATCTTGGCATACAGTGATATTAAGTGTCTGTGTTGCTCTTGCCTGTGATAAATGAACCCCATTGTGTAGGAGCTATACAGCAAATGGAATACCACAATGACATATCAGTCATACATGGCAAGATCTAACAAAGTCATACTCCGGCCATTCTTGCAGCAACAGACCTTACAAATACTGATTACATTACTTTTGTGATACAGCAAACCTTGCACACTTGTGATGGAATGAGACTATATTACTACATATGTAACAAAAACAAGAACATTTTTCTCAGTTAGTGGAACTTAAGGATCTTTCCCTGGAAAATCTGCAAAGGTAAGGCTAGAGAAAATGAGTGGGTCATCATATAACACAAAAGGGCTAGCACAGAAGCTCTCTTAGAGTGTTTCTCCTCCAGTAGACATTACTAGGTTGTCTAATGTCGGGCCCTTTTATCTCCTTTAAAAAAAAGAGCCCTAGCTGCAGGATCCCAACAAATAGCATCACACCAAATGCACATTTAGCTCCACCAGTCATGTAAACTGAACATATAACCTATAGACAATAACATGATGCTACCAAATATGCACCTTATTGTCATCTTCATCATAGAGTGACGGATGGCCTGCTTCAGGGAAGATAGGACTTTGAGGAGGAGAGTCTGAGAAGCAGCTCATTACATCATCAAACATTCTAAAAAGAAATATCATACAAGACATTAAGGAGAACAGTGGCATTACATGCATATTTTAACAGCACATATAACAAATTAACTGATATTTTCACAGTTGTATGTTAATGTTGCGCAATTGGAAAAGTAAACGTATTGCCAAAGTGCCTTCTATTCCCACAATCGCTAGTCATACTTTTGTAAATTCTGTTCAACCTTGTGTGAAACATTTCTAAGCCTTAGAGACTGACATGCAGAAAACTTGCTTTAATCTAGTCAGCCTTTATTAGGCAAATAACAGAAAAGCTTATGACGTAAGCAATGAGAGCTGTGTAATCACCTCTCTTCCCAGGGGTCGTACATCTGCACACATGGAAAGACAGATGCCGCAATCATTGATTCAAGAGAAGACAGTCCCTGCTGGGCCGTAGTCGACAGTTATGCCTAATTCTTCCTGACATTTCCCTCCTTACTGTGCAAGCAGATTCCTATATACCCTGCTCCCAAAACAGGCACCAGCTCCCACTACCGAAATGAATGCAGCGAGTAACTCAGAAACAGATGAGAAGAAGGAACAGTAACAGCACCCGTTCAAAAGCTTTAAAATATATTGTTGTGTTTGAAAGTCATGCAGCAGGAAATAAAGACTACAACCCATTCTATAGTTCTTCTGTCGATCACAACTCTGCATTACAATGCAATAAATAATTATTGGGCAAATATGTTAAACATAAATATTCGGTTAAGATAATAGACTTCTGACATATAAACTACTCACTTTATGCAGATGGCTGTGTATGCAAGATGTTATAGCTTTAATCATGTAAAAATAGAAATTGCAGGTTGCTCAATGTGTAATTTATGTTCAACTGAAGATCTAAATTTAAAGTTAGATATTTGTGTTTCTGCAAAGTTATCAATCTCACATTTTGTAAACAACAAGAATCTCTTCAAAATGTGTTCCAATATTACATTGAATATGTTAATTAGCCCGAATGTTTAATTGTTTTGTCCAAATAAGAATATTACAACATTATCTGTAATGAAACTGTACGCAATATGTGAAATGTTTATAAATACCACATAGGATAATGCATTATCGACTGTAAAATGAAATCTGTCATTGAGAACAACTGTAAATCTTGCTTTAGCAATTAGCAAATCCTGATATTTGCACCATGAAAAGTTATTTGTAGTAGTATTAAACATTTATTTAAATTGCATGTATGTATGTCTTATCTCAGTTGCAAAGATGTTTTAGGTTTTGTGTAAGCAGAACATACCTAACAAAATCATCAAAAGTCCGAAATGCAACCATGCCACCCATTCTTTGACAAGGAGGAGTAAATGAAGTATCAAGAAGGACATCACTGACACTAGCAACGTGTACCATTCCATAATGGTTTAGATTGGAAGAAAATGACATTCTGAAAAACAAGGAAGTTAATTGTGACATAGTTTGGATATATTTCATCTCATTCGGTAAAGTATTAGTAGTGTAATCTACTTTATATTACACAATGCCTACGATATGCAACTCTGACCAGCATCAAAAGTGAATGTTTGAACCCAAAGAAGGAATTGTATTAACTAACTATTTTGGGTGTCTTCTTTTCCTCTTCAATCATTGTTTATGTATTAGCTTATAGGACTAGCGATCTGGAGTTGCTCGGACTTTTGCCCTTTTACATAGCTCATTCATTCATTCATTGATTCATTCAATTCATTGCCAATTCAGTATTTAGTTTGCGGGGCAGCACGATGGCTTAGTGGTTAGTGATAAAACGCGCTAAAATGAACAGATGGGTCATCAATGAAAATACTCTAGTTCATATCATGATAGTGCTTTTCTTTGGATGCCTCTATGAGAGATGGGTGACTGATCCCAGTTTTTCCCTTCTCCCATCTTGGTCTTTGCTGTTGATCTCTGAAGCCTCCCAAGACACAAGATCAACAAAAAACTATTTGGCTGGTTATTGCCTTCTACTGGAGGCTATCCATTTTAACCTCTCTGGCTGTTCAACAGTAGGGCCACTATTTTAGGTCTTGTGGCCACGATCTTTTGGCATAAAGTATTTTTAATATACATTTTGTGCTTGGATCATACTCTTATACTTCTCCCCAAAACAGCTTTTGTATGTGATAAACCTGACCTATGTAGCTATAAAAAAAAAACTTCGAAATAGTTATTTTAGGACACGGTAATAGCAGATGGTCTTATAAATGGGGCAAATTCAAACTGTCTGTTAAACTGATGCTTGCAGCAAAAACAAAGTAATTTGGCATTGGAATTGAGGACAACCTTAACTGATCCCGATCCAAAGGATGTTCTGATTACATCATTCAGAAATTCAATGACCAATGACATCATTATTGATGTCACTTATGACATCACATAGAATATTTCAAACATTATCATATCACTGATATATATCACACAACATCCTTATGACATCAGCTATCATAAAATTAATGAGAGAGCTATAATGATAAAACCTTTTTTTTAAACCCTTAGATTTATATTCATGATTCGTGATTTTAGCAATGATGTTATCAGACAAATCCTTGGGGACAGGGTCACTTAAATTTGCTTCTCTCCTAACAGCCCGAATTTCTGTATTTTTTAGCTTTAGTCAAAACCTTAACTGTGATTGTAATAATTGGGGTGGGAAGGTTTGGAATATAGTGCTTCAGATCAGAAAGATGAACAAAGTCTTTAACTAAGACAAACTGTGGATTGCATCGTATAAGGGTTGGGAACAATGACCTTGATTGGCTGCACAGAGAATGTTGGTAAATACTTTGGGGTCTCTCCATGATTTTTTTAAATGGTGTTTTTATTAACTAAATTATTTATTTTCATTAATTCTGTACCAGGCTTAGATAACCTATGGCTCTCCACCAGTGGTGAATATACAAGTTCCATCATTTGCAGAGATTTGTAGTTCCACAATAGCTGAAGAGTCACTAAGCCTTTCTATCCCCTGATCTTACACGGGAAAACTTAATGAAATATCTGTACTGAAAGCACTATAAACAATACTGCAAAATATATTTCTGTATATGACTTTTTTCCAGGAAACATATCATGATACGGGTTGCAAGGTCTCAATGTTTAGAAAATCAGCCTCTATTCTCTATTGGAGGAGAGGAACTAGAGATGTATAATACACTTTAATAACTGTTTTTAAAAAAAAGAAAGGAAGAAAAAAAAGGTATTGTAATACAATACTGGAGGCCATTTAGAGTTAGAAGCAAATCCAGCAACTGGTTGCAAAACTTGCACCAGGAAAAACATTTTGTGCTGCAGGGGAAGAAATGTAAAATGCACAGCCTGACTTAGAGGTAAGGGTGATGTGGCGTAAGTTAACTTTAAATTGCAATGTAAAAAGAACAAAAAGAGAACAAAGAGCATGTAGTATTTGCTCTTAATTAAAAAAAAAAAAAAAATCACACCTTGTAGCGCAACATTGTTTGCTCGGCTCTCAATTCTACACCCAAGCAAAAGTTACATCCAACTCTAACTTAGTCCCTTACTTTTTAGCCATTATCTGCATATTCAAATTGAAAATTATGTACAATGTCTTACCTGTTCAGCGTGGGGATATTCCCTCTGTAATTAAACAACCAAGTTAAATCATGTGCTGGTTAAATAAAATAATCACAGCTAAAAAATATGATAGAAACCTATCTAGTCACATACATGAATAATGTGCAAACACTAGGGGCTAGATTTACTAAGCTGCGGGTTTGAAAAAGTGGGGATGTTGCCTATAGCAACCAATCAGATTCTAGATTTCATTTATTTAGTACTTTCTACAAAATGAAAGCTAGAATCTGATTGGTTGCTATAGGCAACATCCCCACTTTTTCAAACCTGCAACTTAGTAAATCTAGCCCTAGATGTAAAATCATGGAACATATTTATTTTTTTAAGGATATCTTAATGCATTGCTCAGAATGCATGCAACATAACAAGCACACAATAGAAATCTAACAAACGGACTCATACATTAATAAATTATGTCAGCAAATCTGCAGTTATTTTCAATCTATCTGCCCTAATTAAGCAAGTGCAAATTCAGCAAGAGTATGTAGGCTGAAGCAACTGAAAGGCAATAACCAATTTTACAAAATTTACCAAGAAAAGCCCCCCCCCTCCCAAAATATTCATAGCACTCAAATAGTGCCGTGCCGTGCAGACTCATGATCAGGAAACGCTCATCCATTGCCTCACAAAAACGAATACTCTAAGAAAATATTGCATTCAAGGTCTTCAAAGCTTAAATGCTCTCATGACGGGTGAGAACGCTCCTCATTCATTTTAATATGTCATCACGGTGTGATTTGACCAACCTAAAAATAGCTAGCATTCAAAGCACGTGTGGCACCACCCTTAAAGACAAAAATACTTTAAAGTGTAATGTAACAGCAGAATCATTATCTTTCAAGCCAATTGTTGATGGATAATTAGAATTTATATTATGCAGTTTTACTGTAAACTCGCTGAAGTCTACATAATAATTTGGGTGCCTTCCTTTACATTTACGTATTACTCCAACACTTATTAGCCAGCAAGAAACGGAAAACACATACATATGCAAAATCAAAGCTGTAAGGGGATGATTACACTTCACTGTGCATTATATTAAATTCATTTTTTTTTACACAAAAAGCAGAGACTAATGGGGTGTAGAGAAGATCAAGGAAAGAGGTACACCACAGCAAATACACTCGCTGAGAAGTTAATGATGTAGACTCAGCTTTATGTATAAGTAAAGGTCTATGACATATTGAAGTATACAGGCTGTGAAATATACATACAAATTGCAGAGAAATCAATGGAAGATACTGAACTAATAGATATGATGCAACAGTAAACAGTTTTTTTAATCTATGGGGGGAATTCAATTCCCCCCGAAGTACCGCCAGGTTAAAACTATTACTGTTATTACGGTAGTTTTAACCCGGCTAAAATTCTGCGTTAGGACTACCGTAATAACGGTAATTACGAGCACTGTTACCGTAATAACGGTAATAATGCGCAGGCCGCGGTACTTTTAACAGTAATGTGGCCAATTGAATATGCCCCTAAGGCTTTTTATTGACTTACAAAACATTTAGGCTACTTTACAAAAGTGCAAAAGCGCAGTGTGGCAGAAATCAGAACTCATTCTATACTTTATCCACTATTGCAATAATATTGAGCGTAAACAAAAACTGGTCAGAAAATTTTGGAGTTTTATACACACATAAAAGTGTCTCATGTGACTAAGACAATCCCAACGTCACCGTACTCTTCAAAATAAAATTTGTCTGTTTAAGATTGTGGTATAAAGTGATGTTTCCATTCTTTTACCATGTGCATTTTCAGGTAGATATGCACCTTATTTCTTTAATATCGCTAAGCTATGTATTTTAAATGCAAAGGTTTTTTTTGCATGGTGTAATGGTCTATAAATTAGGTGTAATTCTAGAATACATTCAAAAGAAAAAACAATGAAGCAAGCAATTGTTTTATGCAGGGTTAAGTAGCCTTTGTGTAAGTAGTAGAGATGCTCAGGCTCGGCTCCCCGAGAACTGAACACACCCGAACTTAACAGATCCGAGTAGCGAGCCAAGCCGGCTCGGTACTTTGGGGCGCCCTCGGAATTGAAAATGAGGCAAAACGTCATTGTTACGTCGTCAGATCTTGTGAGTTTTGGATTCTATAAGTACCGCCCTCCACGGCGACCCAGTGCCATTTCACAGAGGGACGCAGAAGGGATAGCACGGTTCTGGGCAGACTCTAGTGCAGTTGGGCAGCGTCATAGGTAGAAAAGAAAGAGGAGAGGTAGCAGTGTTCTTCAAAATCTCAAGTGACATTCAGGAGAGCTTCACTGCTTCATTGCTAATTGTCATTGCTGAAATAGAAAGAATAGGGCCGGCAGTCTTGGTCTTCTAAATCTGCAGTCACATTGTACTGTGTTATCAAATGGATTCACAGCAGTACACAGAAGACCAGGAGCACCAAGCAGCTGCTGGCACCAGTCATGGGAACATCATCTGCTAAAGCCTATGTTAAAGTGCATAGTCAAGGAAACAAAAATGTAAAAAAACACAATTTACCTTGTTCAAGAAAAAAGACCTGTAGTCCAGGCAAAGTTATCTGCAGAAGAAAATAAAATTGCCAACATGCCATTCTACACACGCAGTGGCAAGGAAAGAATGAGGCCTTTGCCTTTCTCTAAGAGTGCTAGTTTTGCAACTTTCACTGAGGCATCTTCTTGTAAAGTAAGTCATGACCAAGCAAGACCTTGCCATTGTGACTACAAAAGTGGTGTCCAAATACTTTTACGTGTAAAAGCCGAGCTGGAAGAAAACAGTAAGGCATTAAAGGAAAATGTATGTTCAGAGTCAGAAATTACACAAATCCCTGAGGAGAGTCTATCTACGAGTGGTATGCCTGACCTGTCTCATAATGTACTCATAAGGAAGGCCCCTTTGAGCATTTCTGCAGATGTGTGCATGAACAGCCCATGTTTAGCCAGTGATACACAAGTTGAGGATGCCAATTTTGAATTGCAACAGGATGAGGGGGATCATTTTGTAGCGGACGAGGGAGCTAATGAGGATGTTGATGATGATGTTTGTGTAAGTCCTGCACCAGTGGAAGCAGTTCTTGCACATGATAAGAAGAAGGCCATTGTCATGCCTGGACATAAGACCAAAAAATCCACCTCTTATGTGTAGAATTATTTTTACCCAAATTCTGACAACAGTTGTCTAGCCATTTGTATCGTTTGTAAAGCTACAGTGGCCTAGTGGTTAGCACTTCTGCCTCACAGCACAGTCATGAGTTTGATTCCTAGCCATGGCCTTAACTGTGTGGAGTTTGTATGTTCTCCCTGTGGTTGCGTGGGTTTCCTCCCACACTCCAAAAACATACTGGTAGGTTAATTGATTGCTATCAAAGTTGACCCCAGTCTTTCCCTCTTTGTCTGTCTGTCTGTCTGTGAGTGTGTGTCTATATTAGGGAATTTAGACTGTAAGCTCCAATGGGGCAGGGACTGATATGAATGAGTTCTCTGTACAGCGCTGCGAAATTAGTGGCGCTATATAAATAAATGATGATGATGATGAAGCCACCGTCAGTAGAGGTAGGGACCTTAACCATCTAAGAACCTCATCCATGTTATGCCATTTGAAGCGAGTTCATGGCAAGCTGTTGGGAAAATTGGAAACTTATGCTAAAAAATAAAAACAAGCAGTTCAGCATCAGCTAGCTCCCTTCTCTCAGCTAGTTCCCGACAACTGCAATCTACAACCACAACACCGTCCTCATCAATATCCTCACTATCGATCGGAGTTAGTCCTGCAACCTAGTTGCTAAGGCTAGATGACTCCTCCACTATCCTGAATTCCTCAGAAGAATTCTTGAGCGTTAGTCCTACTGCTGCTGCTGCTGCTGGGGGTGAATCTTCATCTCAGAAGAAGACTAAGACGAAGACTACTAGTAGCTTACAACAATTGACTGTTAAACAATCCTTTGCAAGAGGAAGCAAGTATGAAAGCTGTCACCCACTCGCAAAGCGGATCACAGACGCCATGGCGACTATGCTAGTATTAGATCTGCGTCCAATACCCACTATTAATGCAGCTAGTTTTATTATTATTATTATTAATTTTTATTTATAGGGCGCCACAAGGTGTCTGTGGCGCCGTACAGTGACAAAAACGAATTACAATACAAGGCAAGACAGCACAGTACAGTAAACATAAAGCACAGTAACTCAGTAAGCTCAATGCATAGCTAGTGAGGGCGGGGGGAGTATCCGCAAATGACGTGGCCCAAAAGGAGGGCGCGGAAGACAGGGAGACCCCCACAGGGGGGAGGAGGGCAAAGTAGCTGGAGAGCAGAGTTAGAAGTGGTGGAAACAGGAGGAGAGATGGCCCTGCTCAAATGAGCGTACAATCTAAGGGGAGGGGTGGACAGACGGAGAAATGCAGGGGAGAGAGGGAGAGTAGAGGGACGGTGGCAGGGAAGGGGAAAGAAGGGGGAGAGGCAGAGGATAAGGTAGGTAGTTAAGTGGGAAACTGGAAGGCTTTAAGAAAAAGGTGGGTTTTTAAAGCCCGTTTGAAACTGGGCAGGTTAGGGGAAGTCCTGATGGAGGGAGGGAGCTTGTACCAGTGGAGGGGGGCAGCGCGGGCGAAGTCTTGGATACGCGGGTGGGAGGAGGTGATCAGGGGGCAAGATAGTTGACGGTCATTGGCAGATCGGAGAGGGCGGGATGGAGCGTGAATAGATAGGAGTGTAGAGATGTAGGGTGCAGTGGCGTTGGCAAGGGCCTTGTATGTAAGAGTGAGGAGCTTGAACAGAATTCTGTAGGGGAAGAGGAGCCAGTGGAGGGATTGGTAGAGGGGGGAGACAGAAGAGGAACGGCGAGAAAGGAAGATAAGCCTAGCGGCTGCGTTAAGTACAGATCGAAGGGGAGCGAGATGAGAGATGGGGAGGCCAGTAAGGAGGAGGTTGCAGTAGTCCAAGCGGGAGATGATCAGAGAGTGAATAAGGCATTTGGTGGCATCTTGGGAGAGGAAGGGCCGGATGCGAGCGATCTTACGCAGCTGGAAGCGGCAGGATTTAGCAAGAGAGAGGATGTGGGGGCCAAAGGAGAGAGAGGAGTCGAGGATGACACCAAGGCAGCGAAATTGGGGGACAGAGGAGATAGAGGAGCTGTCGACAATGATGGGGAGGTCGGCAGGGGATGAGGTATGAGGGGGAGGAAAAACTATCAGCTCAGTTTTGGCGAGGTTGAGTTTGAGGAATCGAGAGGACATCCAGGAGGAGATGGCAGAGAGGCAGGCGGACACCCTAGAGAGGAGGGAGGGAGAGAGATCAGGAGAGGAGAGGTATAGTTGAGTGTTGTCAGCGTAAAGGTGGTAGTTGAAGCCGAAGTAGCTGATGAGTTTACCCAGGGAGGAGGTGTATAGAGAGAAGAGTAAGGGTCCCAGAACAGAGCCCTGGGGGACCCCGACTGGAAGGGTGGATGGGGGGGAGAGAGAGTCAGTGGTGGTGACAGAGAAGGATCAGTCAGTGAGGTAAGAGGTGAACCAGGACAGGACAGGGCCAGAGAGGCCAAAAGACTGAAGGGTGTGGAGGAGGAGGGGGTGGTCAATGGTGTCAAAGGCTGCAGAGAGGTCAAGGAGGATGAGAAGGGAGAAGTGGCCCCTGGCTTTAGCAGAGAGGAGGTCATTGGTGACTTTAGCCAGGGCAGTTTCAGTGGAGTAAAGGGGGCGGAAACCAGACTGGAGAGGATCAAGGAGGGAGTGTTCAGAAAGGTAGGAGGTGAGACGGCTGCAGACGAGCCTCTCGAGAATTTTGGAGGCAAAGGGGAGAAGAGATATGGGGCGATAGTTCGAGAGAGAAATGGGGTCGAGATTAGGCTTCTTAAGAATGGGGTATACGAGAGCATGTTTGAAGGAGGAGGGGAAGATGCCGGAGGAGAGGGAGAGATTAAAGAGGAGAGCGAGGTGGGAGCAGGTGGTGGGGGAAAGGGAGCAAAAAAGGTGGGAGGGGATGGGATCCAGGGAACAGGTAGTAGGGGGGGAGGAAGAAATGAGAGAGTGGACTTCCTCGCCCGTGGTGGGGCGGAAGGAGTGGAGGGGAAGGTGTTTAGGGGGGAGGACGGAAGAGTGGGAGGGGTAGAAGAGAGAGTGGAGGAGGAGATTTCAAATCGGATGGCCTCGATTTTAGAGGAGAAAAAGGAGGCGAAGTCGGAGGCAGTCAGGGAGGAGGGGGCCAAGAGAGTGCTGAAGGTGGCGAAGAGGCAGCGGGGGTTAGAGGACTGGGAAGAGATGAGGGATTTGAAGAAAGATTGTTTGGCGAGAGAGAGGGCAGAGCTGTAGGATGAAAGGATGAATTTAAAGTGGATGAATTCAGCCAGGGAGCGAGATTTTCTCCAGTGACGTTCAGCGGTACGGGAGCATTTTTGGAGGAAGCGGGTAAATTTGGAGTGCCAGGGTTGGGGTTTAGAGCAGCGGGGGTGGACGGAGTGGGCAGGGGCGACTGCATCCAGAGCGGAGGTGAGGGTTTGATTGTAGAGGGAGACCGACTGGTTGGGGCAGGCCTGGGAGGAAAGGGGAGAGAGGACGGCATCGAGAGAGGAGGACAGAGAGACAGGGTCGAGAGCGTCGAGGTTGCGTATGGACAGAGTAGGTTTGGGCAGGGGGAGGGGAGCAGGAGAAGAGGAGAGGGAGAAGGAGAGGAGATGGTGATCGGATAGAGGAAAGGGAGAGATGGAGAAGTCAGAGAGATTACAAAGGTAGGAGAAGACAAGATCAAGAGAGTGACCAAGGCAGTGGGTAGAGGAGGAGGTCCATTGGGTAAGACCAAGGGAGAAAGAGAGGGTGAGCAGTTCGCTGGAAGCAGGGTCGGTGGGGTTGTCGATGGGGAAGTTAAAGTCACCGAGAATGATTGAGGGGAGGTCAGAGGAGAGGTGGTGAGGAAGCCAGGCAGCAAAGTTGTCAAGGAAGAGGGAGGTGGGGCCAGGGGGGCGGTAGATGACAGTGACGCAGAGGTGGATGGGGTAGAAGAGGCGGATGGAGTGGGCTTCAAAGGAGGAGAAAGAGAGGGAGGGTTCAGGGGGAATGACACGAAAAGTACATGTGGAGGAAAGGAGGAGGCCCACTCCACCGCCTGGGCGGGCACCAGGCCTGGCAGAGTGGGTGAAGGAGAGGCCGCCATAGGAGAGGGCAGCGGGGGAGGCAATGTCAGAGTCGGAGAGCCAGGTTCAGTAATGGCAAGAAGGTTAAAGGAGTTGGATAAAAAAAGAGGTCGTGGACAGCAGTCAGCTTGTTGCGGACGGATCTGGCATTCCAGAGGGCGGGGAGGAACGGGAGAGGTAGGGCGGGGGGAGAGTATGGGTATGGAGTGAGAGCGGGGAGGCATAGTAGGAAGAGAGAGTAACAGAACAGTGAGATAATGGGGACAGTGATAACAGGTAAGAACAATGGCAGGAAGACAATGACAAGGTGGAAGACAATAACGAGATTAGGGTGTGGAAGGCATGGAGCAATAGTGCAATGAGATAATAAGGACAATGAAGACAGGTAATAAAATTAACAGGTAAAAAGTAATTACTGGTAAATATGGAGTCAGGAAAACAAAATAATGGCATATAAAATCATAGGATAGTAATAGGTAAAAAGTAGTTACAGGTAAATATAAAATCAGGAAAACAAAATAATGGCAGATAAAATAATAGCAGGTAAAAAATAATCACAGATAAGGATAGTTACAGGTAAAAATAGACGAGGTACCAGTCGACTCTACGGTGCAGGCAAAGGTGTAGATCCAAGGGAATGAAGCAGGGTCACGGTGAGAAGGACGGTTCAGTGGAGCAAAGTAGTAAGAAGAACCTAAAATTGATTGGGAGCAGGACGAAGACGAGATCCAAGCTGAGGGGGAGAGGCAGAGACACAGTTCCAGGGAGCTGAGGGGGTGAAGCAGAGTCACAGTTCCAGGGAGCTGAGGGGGTGAGGCAGAGGCACAGTTCCAGGGGGCTGAGGGGGTGAGGCAGAGTCCAGGGAGTTTCAGATCCAGGGAGAAGTTTGTGGAGAGTTAGGGTGCTTCAAGAGAGGAACAGGGCATCAGATGAGATGATGGTGAGCAGGAGCATGGAGGAGGCATCAGTGGGAGACACGAGAGGAGCCACGGCAGAAGATTGGTGGATGTCAGCAGAGGAGAGCAGGCAGGATCGACGTAGGTCAGGAGCACCGCGGTGACCCGGGCGTGGGTGATGGGATGAACGGCACTCGAGAGCGGGGATACCGACCGGAAGTAGGCCTCGCGGATGTGCAGGCCAGGCAGCGGGACTGAGGCTGGAGCAAAGAGGTAGTGCAGTGGAGGCAGCAGGGTCGAGTAACCGGTGGATGCAGGAGAACCTGTGGAGGCGGCTGGGCTGAGGATCCAGGATAACCAGGTCGGTAGGAGCAGAGGAGGCCACTGGGCTGGAGTCGGGGACCCAAAGCAGAAGACACCACCGATGAGAAGATCCGCGATGAGGAGATCCAGGAGGGAGCGGTGGAAGCAGCTGGGCCAGGGCCGGAGCCGGACAGTGAGCCAGGTAGGAGCAGCGGGCCGGAGCCGGGGGCTCGATTTGGAGGCACCGCGGGAGGCAGCCGTTCAGAGGATCGCCGACGGGGCTGGTACCAGGAGTGAGTGGAGGTAAGTGAGGCGGGTGGAGGAGGGAAGGAAAACGGAGAGGCGCCGGGCTGCTCACGGGAAATCAGGAGCCAGGTGTTAGACCCCAGTGGAGCGCTCGCGTGCCACGTCCGTCTTCCTCCACAGCCGGAACAAGCTGGGAGGAGGAGACAGTTACTTGAGGTCTTGTGAGCCCGTTACCAAATTCCATCACAACACCATTTTACTAGAAAAGCCATTCCCCACCTCTACAAGAAAGTTTGTAAAAAGATTTATTATTGGGCTGCATTCCTGCTCTCCCGTTGTGACACGGCTTTGGCGACCATTCCTGTTTCTATTTGACCCATATTGTTCCTGCGACCTTGGCTTGTTGACTTCTCCTCTGGATTCTCCCTGGTACCTTGCATTCCCGATTGGCTTGACCCGGACCGTCTGACCCTTCTACACTACACCGGCAACTGGCTAGTAGGACCGCGACCTGCGTACCCTGTGCAGCGAAGTCCAAACCTCCTTGCGGGGGTCGCTGGCGAATACCAGGGGTACGTTAGATTCCGCACCTGCTAGTTCAGTAGTGCGAATACCGGTTAGTGTTTGCTTCATTGAAGCCCTCAGTAGGCCTACGGCCTGACAGTTTACTCTGGCCATGACAGATGGCGCTGGGGAACCTTCTGCTCTAGACCTCCTTCTCCATTTAGGGCAGCGATGGAACAGTGCATTCAAGGCGTGATGTCCCGCCTGGATTCCCTGAATCTTCCCCAGGGAGCTTTGTCTCCTCCTAGCGTGAATATCGCTACCTCTAGGACTCTACGGATTCCCACTCCTGAGAAATATGATGGTAATCCCAAAGGATGTCGAGGTTTTCTTAACCAATGCTCCATCCAATTCGAACTTGCATCGGAGAATTTCTCTTCTGAGAGAGCTAAGGTAGCCTTCATTATTTCTCTTCTCACTGGACAAGCCCTAGACTGGGCCTCCCCGCTCTGGGAACGCAATGACGTATCTCTTTATAATTCTGCCCTATTCATTGAAAACTTTCAGAAGGTGTTTGATGAGCCGGGCCGGGTGTCTTCTGCCGCCTCTAGTCTCCTTGCACTTCGACAAGGTTCCCTCTCGGCTGGTCAGTATGCAGTACAATTCCGTACTTTCGCCTCTGAACTGGGGTGGAACGATGAGGCCCTGACAGCCACCTACTGGCAAGGGTTGTCTGACCCTATTAAGGACGCCCTCGCTTCCTGGGATCTCCCCACCAAACTTGACGAGCTGGTATCTCTTAGCATCAATGTGGACATCCGTCATTAGGAACGCTCTCTGGAGAGAAACCAGGACCGCCGCCTTGTTCGTTTGGCTCCTCGCTTTCAGTCCCCGGTTTCTCCGGCCGAAGAGCCTATGCAGATTGGGCGTTCTAGTCTGTCTCGGGATGAAAGGGAGCGCCGGATTAAGAACCGCCTTTGCGTGTATTGCGGGGAGCCTGGTCACCTATCAACTTGTCCAAAGAGGGCGAGAAACTCCACCTCCTAGGCAATAAAAGGGAGATTGTCCTAGAATCCAGTCTCCCTACTCCCTACTCCTTCAAGGATATCAACTTTCTGATGCCAGTCACCCTCAAGTCTACGGATGTCTCCCGGGAATGCTCCGCCTTTGTGGATTCTGGATCCGCAGGGAACTTCATCTCCGCCACTCTGGTGTCCAAACTTTGCATACCCTTCCATCTATTGCCGCAACTATTGGTTCTCACCGCAGTGTCAGCAACGGTTCCATCACCTGTATCACCAGTCCAGTTCAGTTGCAGATAGGGGTTCTTCACCATGAGTGGATTAAGTTCCTGATCATTCCTCAGTCCGTCAACTCCATCATCTTGGGTTTACCCTGGCTCAGGACGCATTCGCCACAGTTCAAATGGCTGCATGTTCAGGTATCCTCCTTAAGACCCTGTATTGATTACCGTCGCTTGAATGCAATTACCATCCCCTCCCCTCCCTTTAGATTGTTCGCTCCTTTGAGCAGGGCTCTCCTACCTTCTGTTTCCATCACTTTTAACTGCGCTCTACTCAGCTCTCCTCCTCTCAGTCCCTCTGCCCTCTGTCTCCTCTCGCTTCTCTCCGCTCCCCTCAGTGACTCTCAACCTGTCATCCGTGCCCACCCTCTTGGGCCATAGTTACCTGCCTGTACTCATTTTTACCCTCCCTCCCTCTCTTTCATGCTGTGTCTGAGCCCCCAGAGTTATAGTGCTTACTGTTACTTGTACTGTGCTGTTTCACCTTGTACTGTGCCATTGTTTGTCCTTGTACGGCGCTACGGATACTTTGTGGCGCCCTATAAATAAAAATTAATAATAATAATACCATCAAGAACCAATATCCTCTTCCCCTTATTACGGAACTATTCAACCTCATTCGGGGTGCCAAGATCTTCTCCAAATTGGATCTCCGAGGGGCTTACAATCTGATACGCATTCGGAAGGGCGATGAATGGAAGACGGCATTTAACACCCGAGACGGGCACTACGAGTACCTAGTGATGCCCTTCGGGCTCTGTAATGCGCCTGCTGTTTTTCAAGATTTCGTCAATGAGATCTTCAGGGATCTTCTGTACCAATCCGTGATTGTCTATCTAGACGATATCCTAGTATTCTCACCGGATCTATGCTCTCATCATCGTTATGTCAAGATGGTCCTCTCCCGTCTCCAAGAACATTTCCTGTATTGCAAGTTGGATAAATGTCTCTTTGAATGTTCCCAGGTTCCCTTCCACGGTTATCTGGTCTCTGGTACTGGTCTCCAAATGGACCCAGAGAAAGTAGAAGCTATCCTCAACTAGCCAACACAACACAGCGAAGTCCAAACCTCATTGCGGGGGTCCGTGGCGAATACCAGTGGTATGTTAGACTCCGCACCTGCTAGTTCAGTAGCGCTAATACCGGTTAGTGTTTGCTTCATTGTAGCCCTCAGTAGCCCTACGGCCTGACAGTATCACCGGCTTCACTAAGAGGCATACAGCTGACAATCTGTTATAAAAACTAAGATGTCATTGCAACATGGCTTGTCCCGCTTGGACACTCCTTGGGATATGTAATTTCTGATAACGCCACCAATATTGTAAGGGCACAATATTGTGAGGGCATTACAGCTGGGTGAATTCCATCACATTCCCTGTTTAGCTCACACAATAAACAGGTACGTGCAGGAGATGCTGTCTGTAGCCCGTAAAATAACTGGACATTTCTGGCATTTGGCAACAGCATGTAGGAGATTGCAGCAGCTACAAGAGAATTTTTATTTACCCTGTTATCAACTGAAGCAAGGGGGGTGACAAGGTAGAATTCCCCATTTATATGCTTCTGCGGATGGAGGAACAGCGAAAAGCCATCCACAAGCATGACATTGGGAAAGGAGTGGGGATGTATTTTACTCAAGCGCAGTGGAGAATACTTTCTGTGTTGTGCAAGGTGATGAAACCATTCAAAATAGACACCTGTGAAGTGAGTTCCGACACTGCTAGCTTGAGTCAAGTGATTCCCCTAATTAGACTTTTGGAAAAGCAGCTTGAGAAACTGAAGGAGGAGATGAAACAAAGCAATTACGCTAATTATGTCGTACTTGTAGATCAAGTACTTTATTCGCTTCGCCAGGATCCAAGAGTTATCAAAATCTTGAAATCGGATCACTACATTTTGGCGACTGTGCTTGATCCTAGGTTTCAGAGCTATGTCTTCTCTTTTGCTTCCAACTGACATAGATCTCAAGAGATGCAAGGAGCTCCTGGTGACCAAGTTGACAGCTCAAGTGGTACGTGGCACAATGGCGTCTCCTCCTTCAGTTTCTCAGGCAACTGCTGCTAGGATAAAACTTAGCTTTCCCAAGAGACCCAGCTATAACGCAGATGACTCAGCCCAACATTTTGACATCTGGTCTGGTCTAAAAGATTTGACCAAAAGCACCTCTGCCGCAACTCCACCTGATCCGGGTATCAACATCCAAAGGATGGTGGAGGATTATTTTAAAGACAGCATAGAAATAGACACTTCAGACAGTCCCTTTACATACTGGGAGGAAAAAAAGGGAATTTGGAGATCCATGTACCAACTCACTTTGCACTGCCTAAGCTGCCCACCCTCCAGTGTGTACTCCGAAAGAGTTTTCAGCAGAGCCGGAAACCTTGTCAGCAATCGTCGTAGGAGGCTACTTCCTCAAAATGTGGAAAAGATGATGTTCATAAAAATGAACTTCAATTTCAACAAGGAAGGCCTTTCCCACCAATTACATCAAAATACTGAGACTTTTGTAATGGTGGATTCCAGCGGTAATGAATTAATAATGTGTGAGGATGATGACAACAACATCTTGCCACATTAGAGTTCATTAACAGCACTGTTACCTTAGGTGCATTAAGGCCATTGTTAGCTTATTTTGTGGAGGCTCAAATAAACCAAGCACTTCAGCCACAAAAGTGGCACTCCTTGTCGCTGAAGTGCTTGGTTTGTTAAAGTGTGCATGTCCTTTGTAAGATCCAACATAAGGGTGGGTGGGAGGACCCCAGGAAAATTCCATCTTGCACCCCTTTTCCTTTTAGCTACCGCTGTGTGCCAATGTTACCTACATGTGCTATTTACTGTTGTGTGTTTTGCAAACCTCAAAGACACCCATTGATGATGCAGGTGACTCAGCACAACATTATGACATTTGGTCTTGTCTACTGTAAAAGAATTGACCAGAATTAGTGACTCCTCTGCTGTAACTTCACCTGATCCTACTATCAACTATCAACATCCAAACAATGGTGGAGGATAATTTAATTTTTTTTTGAACGGTACAAAGAACAACATTGCTTGCAGAAGCTATTTAAGAATGGATGTCTAAATAGACTTGTATATGTATTACCTTCCACTTTGCTGCCGTTTCATCAGTATTGCATAAAGTGTTTGAAATCTACACTTTACTTCAAAGGGTACCTAACTATATTATAATCTTTTGGGAATTGGGGCTGATTCGAAGTTCAGTGATGAACTTGTTTTTTGCTGCTGTGAATTACAATGGCTCTTTTTAGTGCATTGCTTGGCACCCTGGATTAGTCTAGGTCTGATAAAAGCACGCATACTGGGGGGTCAGCGCTCATCGCCATGTATTAGCTGTTGAATTACCACAGTTATCCAGGAATGGGTGGAGCGATCAAACGAACCATAACTGGTTTCATGATCCAAGGACAATTCCATCTTGCACCACGTTTCTTTTCTGCCACTGCTTTGTGGCAATGTTTCCTAGATGTGCTAGGAACTGCTGTGTGTTTGTGCCATTGCTCTGTCGCTTAGCATCCAGCCAGGTTGCTGCAGTCTTTGTTTGAAAGTGTATGAAAATAATATTGTGACCTGTGAAGTGGTCAAAATGTACTGCAAATGACTTGAAATTAGTGTAATTGAGGTTAATAATAATGTAGGAGGAAAAAAAGCAAAATTATGTGATTTTAGAAAAAAAATAGGGATCCAAGACCAAAACACGCAAGGCTGGTTTTTCCAAGACCAAAACACAAAGTTAATCCAGATCCAAAACCAGAACACGGGGGTCAGTGAACAGCTCTAGTAAGTAATATAAAGGTGTATTCAGTTGTGTATTCAAGGTATGCCTAAATGAAATGGCACATAGGGCTTAACTGAATGGCCAAAACCGTCTCGAGTCTTGATTTGTGAATTGTATATAAGATACTCCACTGTGCATAGAGTCTGTGTCAACTTACTCCGTAGATGAATCCAGGGTTGCTTACAGGGCCCGGGCATAAAAGTGTTCATGTAGCCTTCTCTACAAAGACTTAGAAAGAAAATTTTGTGACACATTTAAGCATGCTTTTAATGAGAAGCAAAATTTAATGAGTATCGTTTTATTGTGGAGAACATCACCTGTGCAGATTTGTCATTAAGTAGATACATGCCTCAGTGTGAGCTAATAGATTTGGCTTATAAAGCCAACATACATAAATCACTTCACAGACAACAATAAGCTACTACCACTAAATGATGGGTGCAAGATAAAGTTGTACCTTTTAAAATAGTTACACCACTAAATTACTTTAATTGTAATTTTTTATCAATATAGAATCTCAAAAGACTTGAAGCTTGGCCCAAAAACAAAGGTCACATAATTCATAGTTACTTGGTCCGTCATGCTGCATTCAGTATAATGCCACAAGTGACAGAAAGAGCAGGGCCGATGCCCTAGGCACAATTTCAAAATCCACCTGAGAAAGAGGCAGGTTTTTGTTTATTTTTTGTTTATTATAACCATACATATTTTCACCTAATGTTTAAGTCTATTGAAAAACAAATTATAGATGAAGACTGAGAGGAAATTTTAGAGCAATTCCCTATATATGGTATATACTATAGATTGTTTGATCCAGATTACAACTCATGAAAGGTTAATTGTTCTCATCATCGCCACCTCCTCTTCTTGCTCTAGGTATTTAGAGGAGCCTTACACCACTAAACTTAAAATATGCTGTGTGGTTTTGCCCCCGGCCCATCCCAGGGACGAGCTGGTAACAACAGTAAAGGAGCACAGGTCAGTATTGTCACGTGCAATCTAATTTTTAGGTATAAATCTGCAAATATGTGTTTGTGAATTAATTCCTAGAAATAGTGTGACATGGCTCTCAGAGAAGCTGTTTAGATCAATGGGTTTTGTTTATGTTAAACTACCCAGAGGGGGCTGGTGATAATGGTAGCACCCTGTATCATTTATGGCAGGTCACAAACGTGAAAGGCTTTGAGGATATCTCTTTCAAGACAATGAAATCTAACACCGACTGCAGAGACAGGGTTGTATGTTAATGACAGATTCAAGCTGAATAGGGTCACAGGAAAATATCATATAATTTTCTCCAATATCACACTTACCAGAGGCATGAGTGGTATGCAGATGAAGGGGAACTTATGACATGTTGTGTGGAGGTAAAATCATGCTTGTAAGTCATACTAGTGAAAAGTTAGGACAGTGTAGCAAACACTTAGAAGGTTTTCTCCAGCAGAGTAATAAAACCCTAATTTGCATTCTACCGACCTGTTGGTTCTGACCTCCGAGGAAGGGGGGCTGTGTGCCCTGCAGCTTGGTTTTAAAACTGTAGTGTAAATGTAAGTTTTTGTTCACTCATGGGGAGTCAATTTGAGATTGAAGAGGGTCCCATTTTTCCGGCTTCTCCCAAAAACTTGAATATAAGTAAGGTATCAATTCTGTGTTTTATCCTTTTTATTTTATAAGAAACAATTGTGTTATATTTGTATGCCTTTTATTAACTGTTTTATCTTAAGCATTGTGGATGTATTTTCCATATTAAATTACACTTAATAAGTTCAAATCTCTGTGTTCTTACGAATTCACGCAACAGTTTGGTCAAGACGCTACCTAATTGAAACAAGGAGAACATTGAGGTTTATGTTAACTCCGATTAAAGTAAATCGTGCTAGATTAATTCTAGGGAGTACCGAAGGCTTCCTAAATAAGAGTGTCAGCTCTTCTCAGAAAAAAACCTTGGTGGTGGCATAGTTGGTACCGCAAAGCTAGAGTGTGGCATAGATAGGGAAGGATTTAATCATTTTAGAAAGACCAGGTGGTTGTTTTTTGGTTAACCCTGTGTCACACACACGTCATGCAGGCTCAGGTGAGTGCTATTTGTGACAAGTATGGAGAAAAAAATAAAAATGTTCAGGCCAGCCAGGGTCTGGACGTGAAGCAAGATGAGAACCAAAGGAAGAGTCCAAAGCCAAGACAAGGTCAGAACCAGGAACCAACAGAAATAAGTGATAAGCAGAGAGACTGTCAGCAAGCTATGAAAGAGAGGCAGAATAACCTGATAATCTGGCAATAAATAGTGCTCAGAGACAGGTTTAAATTAAGGGGGTGCACCGGGCACTTTTAGTGTTTTGGGTTCTGATTAGCTTGAGGTTTTGGGTTCTGATTTGTTTTGCCAAAACACCTGACGAAAGGTTTTGGTTCTGATTTATGGTTTTGGGTTTTGATTTATTATTAAAAAAAGCATAAAAAGTGCTAAAATCTAGTTTTTTGTTGGTTTTTCACTCCTACGCTATTATTAACCTCAATAACATTCAATAACAATCATTTCCACTAATTTCCAGTGTATTTGGAACACCTCACACTTCACAATATTGTTTTTAGTCCAAATCGTTGGACCGAGGTAGCTTTCTGGACTGCGTAGTGTAGTGGCCCCGGTACCCAATTTGGTACCGAGGCCACAATAAAAAAAACATAAACTGTTCTCAATTCCACTGCACAGCTATCTGGACTGCGTAGTGTAGTGGCCCCGGTACCCAATTTGGTACCGTGGCCACAATAAAAAATAAATAAACTGGTCTCAATTCCACTACATAGCTATCTGAACTGCGTAGTGTAGTGGCCCCGGTACCCAATTTGGTACCGGGGCCACAATATAAAACCCTCAACTGGTCTGAATACCACTGCACAGATGGCGGACACCGGATGTACGTCTAACACCAACATAGCAGTTAAGGCCGCAGTTATATTTTTTTGGAAATACAGAAAGAGAGAAAGAAAGTAGTAATAGAAATGGCAGTTCCTCTTTTTTTGAAATACAGAAAGAAAGAAAGTAGTAATAGAAATGGCAGTTCCTCTTTTTTGAACTACACAAACAATGAACGTAGTAATATAAATGGCAGTTCCTCTTTTTGGGAACTAGATATAGAATTAAAGCATTAAATAGAAGTGGCAGTTCCTCTTTTTGGGAACTACTAATAGAATTAAAGTATTAAATAGAAGGAGCAGTTCCTCTTTTGGGGAACTACTAATAGAATTAAAGTATTAAATAGAAGTGGCAGTTAATCTTTTTGGGAACTACTAATAGAATTAAACTGGCTCTACTGAGGCAAGATGTCATCCTCATCCTCTGATTCCTGGCCCCCTTCAGTGTGTACTTCCTCATCCTCACACATTATCAATTCGTCCCCACTGGACTCCACAACCACAGGTCCCTCTGTATTATCTTGAGGGCACTGCTGTGCTTGATTGAGGACTTGAGAATTCATTTTTATGAACATCATTTTTTCAACGTTCTGCGGAAGCAACCTTCTTCGCCGCTCACTGACCAGGTTCCCCGCTGCACTAAAAACTCTTTCGGAGTAAACACTGGAGGGGGGAACTTTTTTCCTGACCAGTAACAATATGGACTGTCTGACATGTCTATTTTGATGGTGTCAGCAAAGTAATCCTCCACCATTTTTTCAATTGTGACAGCATCAAATGCAGCGAGAGTAGACATGTCTGCAATGGTTGGCAGGTCCTTCAGTCCGGACCAGATGTTCTCAGCATCCCCGCCAGTGGATCTTTGAGGAAAACTGAGCTTTTTCCTCGCAGCCACAAGTGTGGAAGAAACTGATGGAGGAGCTGGTGGCATGTCACGGTCCTCTTCAGAGGACAATTTCCTGACCAGCAGGTCTTTGCACCGCTGTAGACTTGTGTCCGCCGGAAACAGAGACACAACATACGCTTTAAACCGAGGATCGAGCACGGTGGCCAGAATGTATTCCTCTGACTTTAAAAGAGTGACCACCCTCGCATCCTGGCAAAGTGTACAAAGGGCTTCATCCACAAGAGCTACATGCTTGGTGGAATCGCAATGGTTTACCAGCTCCTCCCTCACTTTCTCCAGCTGCTTCTGCAACAGCCTGATCAGGGGAATCACCTGACTCAAGCTGGCAGTGTCGGAACTGACTTCTCGTGTGGCAAGTTCAAACGGCTGCAGAACCTTGCACAACACGGAAATCAGTCTCCAGTGCGCTTGACTCAGGCGCATCCCCACTCCTTTTCCTATGTCGTAGGTGGCTGTATAGGCTTGAATGGCCTTTTGCTGCTCCTCCATCCTCTACAGCATATAGAGGGTGGAGTTCCAGCGCGTCACAACCTCTTGTTTGAGGTGATGGCAGGGCAGGTTCAGACTTTTTTGATGTTGCTCGAGTCTGCGGTAGGCACTGGCAGAATGCCTAAAGTGTCCAGCAATTTTGCGGGCCACCGCAAGCATCTCCTGCACACCCCTGTCACTCTTCAGGTAATGCTGCACCACCAAATTAACGGTGTGGGCAAAACATGGGACGTGCTGGAAATTGCCCATATGTAATGCCCGCACAATGTTACTGGCGTTGTCTGACACCATAAATCCCCAGGAGAGTCTAAGTGGGGTAAGCCACTGTGAGATGATTTCCCTCAGTTTCTCTAAGAGTTTGTCAGCATTGTGCCTCTTATTAAAAGCTGTGATACACAATGTTGCCTGCCTTGGCATGAGCAGCCGTTGTGGAGATGCTGCTACTGATGCAGCTGCTGCTGTTGCTGTGGAAGGCGATGCATCTACCCAGTGGGCTGTCACAGTCATATAGTCCTTCATTTGCCCTGAACCACTTATCCACATGTCCGTGGTTAAGTGGACAGTGGGTACAACCACATTTTTAAGAGCACTGAGGACACTTGTTCGTACTTCTCTGTACATCTTTGGTATCGCCTGCCTAGTGAAGTGGAATCTCGACGGGATTTGGTACCGGGGACACAATACCTCCATCAACCGTCTAAATCCAACTCCACTGATGGTGGACACCGGACGCACGTCTAACACCAACATTGCTGTTATTGACGCAGTTATCCGCTTTGCCATAGGATGTCTAGTGTCGTACTTGGTGCTCATGGCAAACGATTGTTGGACGGTCAACTGTTTGGTGAAAGACGCAGCGTTCTTGCGACTTCCCCTCTGGGAAGATGACCGACTACCAGCAGCAGCAGTAGTAGGCGTACCGCTGCAGGATTCCTCAGATGAATCCCGTATTGAAGAGGACTCAGTCTGGCTGGTGACATGGCCTGCAGGACTAAATCTGATGGAGATCGTGGAGGAAGTTGACTAAGAGGGTGTTGGTGGTGTGTATCCAACAGGACCAAGGGATTTAGGTGTCCCTGGACTGATGACGGTCCTAGCCCCAGTTCCTGAACTAACCACTGCACTATGAAGGTTATTCAGGTGACGTATAAGGGAGGATGTCCCTAGGTTGGCAAGATCCTTACCCCTGCTTATTTGAGCTTTACATAAGCTACATATGGCCATACATTTGTTATCCGGATTGGGGTAAAAATAACTCCAGACAGAAGAGGTGCATTTCTTGGTCTTCTGACCAGGCATGACGATGGGCTTTTTCATCCCATGGACATCCACTTTTTTCCCCCCTGGTGCCTCATTTAAAATAACCACATCAGCATCCTCCTCATCAAGTTCCTCCACAACGCCAGCTACATCAATAGCCTCCTTGACACCTTGATTATCCAAATCTGGAGCGACACTGTGGGTCATCCTTCCAGCATATGCAGAGGGTGTGCTGCAAACGGTGGATGGAGTCACCTCTTCCCATACAGTGATGGGAAGGTCAGGCTTCGCAACCACCAACACCCTTGGACTCGCCTTGGGGATTTGTGATGTCATCTGTTTAGCAGGCAGAGTTGTTTGCTGTGTTGCTGCTGACAGTATAACTCTTTTACATTTTTTGGAGGGGGGGAGGGGAGCTTAGATCCTTGGGTGAAGCTGAACCACTAGTGCTGAACACGGGCCAGGGCCTAAGCCGTTCCTTGCCACTCCGTGTCGTAAAGGGCATATTGGCAAGTTTACGTTTCTCCTCAGATGTTTTCAATTTTCTTTTTTTACTCATTGTAGTGAACTTTTGCTTTTTGGATTTTACATGCCCTCTACAAGGAGATTGGGCATCGGCCTTGGCAGACGACGTTGATGGCATTTCATCGTCTATGTCATGACTAGTGGCAGCAGCTTCAGCATTAGAAGGAAGTGGGTCTTGGTCTTTCCCTACTTTATCCCCCAAATTTTGGTACTCCATTATATGCAGCACACGTTGTATTACAGTACTATTTTTTAAATACTGCAAGAACAGCGAACAATTTTTAATAGATTGCAGTATTAATGTTAATGGACTGCAATAATTTTTTTTAGACTTTTTAGAATATTTTTTTATATTTTTTTAAAAGGATTTTTGTCGAATTATAATTTTTTGGAAGATTTTTTAATACTTTTCAAATAAAGATGCACTTAGCAAAACAAAGCACAGGACAAAGGCACCGCTGGACTCAGCAAGGACAGAGCACTGGACTGATGCACCACTGGACTCAGCAAGGAAACAGCACTGGACTGATGCACCACTGGACTCAGCAAGGACTTTTTTGATTTTTTTTAATATTAATTTAAAAGGATTTTGGTAGAATTTTTCTTTTTTTTTCTTTTTATGGAAGAATTTTTAATACTTTTGAAAGAAATATGCACTTTGCAGAACAAAGCACAGGACAAAATGCACCGCTGGACTCAGCAAGGACAGAGCACTGGACTGATGCACCACTGGACTCAGCAAGGACAGAGCACTGGACTGATGCACCACTGGACTCAGCAAGGACACAGCACTGGACTGATGCACCACTGGACTCAGCAAGGACACAGCACTGGACTGATGCACCACTGGACTCAGCAAGGACAGAGCACTGGACTGATGCACCACTGGACTCAGCAAGGACAGAGCACTGGACTGATGCACCACTGGACTCAGCAAGGACAGAGCACTGGACTGATGCACCACTGGACTCAGCAAGGACAGAGCACTGGACTGATGCACCACTGGACTCAGCAAGGACAGAGCACTGGACTGATGCACCACTGGACTCAGCAAGGACTTTTTTAATTTATTTTTTTTATATTAATTTAAAAGGATTTTGGTAGAATTTTTCTTTTTTTTCTTTTTATAGAAGAATTTTTAATACTTTTGAAAGAAATATGCACTTTGCAGAACAAAGCACAGGACAAAATGCACCGCTGGACTCAGAAAGGACAGAGCACTGGACTGATGCACCACTGGACTCAGCAGGACAGAGCACAGCACAGCACAGCACAGCACGAGAAATAGCAGGACAGAGGACCACCTAACACACCCTCCCTCTTCCCTGATCAATGCCCGATTGAAGATGGCAGCAGCAAGCGGGGAATTTAAAGGTTCCGAGTATCGCGAGATCCGACAGCGGGATTATGACTCAGAGCCTCGTTTTAAGTTTTGGAATCGACGGGAATACCCGGACAGTGCTCGGATCTGACTCGGATCCGCAATGTTCGGGGGGGCTCGGATTCCAGGAATCCGAGTGCGGTCATCCTTAGTTTAAATAGGCTGGATTAATTTGCATTACTTGCCCCCAGTGACATCAGCAGTCACCTGACCACAAATTATAAACAATAAAGCTGTGTGTGCACTGCTTGGAGGAAAAACAGGTGGCGGGATCATGGAGAACGGGGCCCATAAGTGAAAAGTGGACCTTGGCACAGGCGTTTGAAAAATTGGTGATCTGACACAAATCAAACACTCCTAAAATGAATTAAACATTTCAGCAAAAATTACCTCAACGTCATATTTTTAATATAAATACCGTAAGACTCTTGAATAGCATTAATTGAAGAAACAATGTTGTTTTGTTAGAAGTTTCTTGTTTCCAGCATTACCATTATCACCTAATAAGGTACTCTGTGCTCTCATGTAGATGTAGTCATTAAGAGGGGTACCAGCAGCAAATTTGGACTAGGACTTCAACGTCCAATAGCAGCTGATTATAGCCTGCATAAGATTTTTATTAGATAGCAGTTGATGATCTAGAAGTGTGTAATATTAGAATAAAAGGATATCTCAAGAGGGACTTGTCAGCTGAATTTCAATTTTTGCACTGTCATCTCACTATTTTGCCTTATTTTTTCCTAGCACCACATTTTGTTTTATGTATATTTTTTTTTAGTTACTACTAAACAAATAATTAACAGAGTCACATAAATCTCACTCAATCTCTCTGGACTTTTTATTTTCCCACTTGGGGTATCCAGGTTTACAGCACCTTATCTTTCAGCGGTAGGTTGGGGGGATGTCGTAGTCCCCTCTGACAAACATTTTATATAGAATTTAATGTAACAACTTCTACACATCAACCCATAACTCTATAATGGGATGTCTTTCACTTGAAACTAATGAAGAGGAAGGTCCCGTGCTTAACACTATTCCTGACCTGTCCTTCTTCAGTTTATCCTGCACTACCGTATCCCTCTTCCCCTCTTTCCTCTGGTACAGATTACTATATCCATGTTGTGAAAATGTTATTTGCGTTGCACACTTATTTCAAAATGAGGATTTCTTTTGATGATCACTGTATTGCTTTGTTTTAGGTGTAACCTTTTCCTCAATATGGAAAGATTAAATGAAAAAACATGACACTCGCCAAAGCAACTCAATTTTTAATGAGTTTACCATACTTCGGGGGACAGCAATAACAATGCAGAAACCAAAAGTTATTTTATGCAGAAGTGGTGAGCTTGTCAAAGTATAGTAGACTTTTATACTATGTGGTGATTGATGTGCCTTTCTAATCACTTTTGGATATTTATGATTTAGACTCAAGGGTCCTCATTGTCAATTAAAAGGAAAAATACATTAAATAAATCTGTATTTTGAGTTGCGTATATCTTGAGATACGTCCAGCTTAAAAACTAGTATTATGTACAATCAGAGCCCATGGAGTGGAACTCTGACATCCTGGTGCTCCCAATTTAAAGGACTGGGATAGGAAAACTTTTGTGATTGGCTGAGCAGCTATAGACCCTCTTGGTCAATTGAGGACGCAGTAATTAAAGCTCCAGAGCAGTCCTCATCATGTAATTTGCTTTTGTTTTTTAACTTTATTCCATGTGGATGCTTAAGAAAGAAGACTATGTTGAGAAAGAAGATTTTGTTTTCATTTCATCAAGCTTGCATTTAATTATAGCTTATTTTTAAAATGCCATCCCATAATTATATTATTATTGTTTGGATGCATCATCATTCACATGGGATTAGTGAATAAGATAACTCAACATATATGGGTTTATCTGTGCAGACCTGATCAAACATATTATAAATTGAGTGAGCTATGAGGTGCTTTTTTAGCAGATTTTTCTGCTAATTTTATCAGTTTGAATAAATTGGTTCAACATATTCATTTCTTCCTTTTACTATTTCGCTAATTTATGATCTTTCAGATAGAAGTTTAATATTATCTTAATGTATACTAATAAAGCTTGTTATATATATATATATTTTTTTTTCTCAGAGTGCCCTGGAATATGCACACTCCCTCTGTTATTTCTAATTAATTGCTGAAGTGTATGGGTGCACCACTGCAGGTTCAGAATTTGAAATTAATGTGATTCGTAAAAATTTATCATAAATATGGCAATCATACAATTGTAAGAAAATATTTTTACTCTGATTCCTGGTTGAAGTGAGAACCTACCTGGTGCGGTATATATATTTTTTCTTATATTTTTAAAATGTGTCAGTGCATTATTTGTTTATTTATATTGTATTTTTATACTGGACAGGGAGCCTTACAAACCCTGGTCTATTACACTGGAACCAGAGAGGTCTTGGCACATGTGCAATCTGGCAAAATTAAGTTTTACGTCACGCTAATGGACCTATATCCAACTCTAAATAAGGTCCAAAATGGGCACTGGAGCCTATTGTGCATGGTATCTACAGTCATGGGCAAAAGTTTTGAGAATGACACAAATATTATTTTTCACAAAGTCTACTGCCTCAGTTTTTATGATGGCAATTTGCATATACTCCAGAATGTCATGAAGAGTAATCAGATGAATTGCAATTCATTTCAAAGTTCCTTTTTGCCATGACAATGAACTTGATCCCCAAAACAATGTTTCCACTACATTTCAGCCCTGCCATAAAAGGATCAGCTGACAACAGGACAGTGATTCTCTTGTTAACACAATTGAGAGTGTTGACGAGGACAAGGCTGGAGATCACTCTGTCATTCTGACTGAGTTAGAATAACAGACTGGAATCTTTAAAGGTAGGGTGGTGCTTAAATTCATTGTTCTTCCTCTGTTAACCATGGTTATCTGCAAGGAAACACATGCAGTCATTATTGCTTTGCATAAAAAGGGCTTCACAGGCAAGAATATTGCTGCTAGTAAGATTGCACCTAAATCAACCATTTATCGGATCATCAAGGACATCAAGAAGAGAGGTTCTATATTTGTGAAGGCTTCATGGTGCCCAAGAATGTCCAGCAAGCGCCAGGACGTCTCCCGAAGTTGATTCAGCTGCGGGATCGGGGCACCATCAGTGCAGCGCTTCCTCAGGAATGGCAGCAGGCAGGTGTGAGTGCACCTACACGCACAGTGACGTTAAGACATTTGGAGGATGGCCTGGTGAACAAGAAGGCCAGCAAAGAAGCCACTTTTCTCCAGAAAAAACATCAGGGATAGACTGATATTCTGCAAAAGGTACAGGGATTGGACTGCTGAGGACTGGGGTAAGGTAATTTTCCATGATGAATCTCCTGCCAGATTATTTGGGGCATCTGGAAATACGCTTGTCTGGAGAAGGAAAGGTGAGCGCTACCATCAGTCCTGTGTCATGCCAACAGTAAAGCATCCTGAGACCATTCATGTGTGGAGTTGCTTCTCAGCCAATGGAGTGAGCTCCATCACAATTTTGCTCAACAACACAGCCCTGAAAAAAGAATGGTACCAAAATATCCTCCAAGAGCAACTTCTTCCAACCATCCAAGAACAGTTTGGTGATGAACAATTCCTGTTCTAGCATGATTGTGCTCCTTGCCATAAGGCAACAGTGAAAACTAAGTGGCTCGGGGATCAAAACATCAAACTTTTGGGTCAATGGCCAGGAAACTCCCCTATTGAGAACCTAAGGTCAATTCTCAAGAGGCGAGTGGACAAACAAAAACCCACAAATTCTGACAAACTCCAAGCATTGATTAGGCAAGAATGGGCGGCCATCAGTCAATATGTGGCCTAGAAGTTGATTGACAGCATGCCAGGGCGAATTGCAGAGGTCTTCAAAAAGAAAGGTCACCACTGCAAATATTGACTCTTTGCATAAACTTAATGTAATTGTCAATAAAAGCCTTTGACAATTATGAAATACTTGTAATTTTACTTCAGTATACCATAGCAACATCTGACAAAATGGTCGAAAACACTGAAGCAGCAAACTTTGTAAAAACCAATACTTGTGTCATCCTCAAAACTTTTGCCCATGACTGTAAATCAGAGGTGCCCAAGCTCAGTCCTCAAGAGCTATAGTTCATGTTTTCAGGATTTTTTTAATCATGCACAGATTTAATCTATTTTGCTGTGTCAGTAATAATCCCACCTGTTTCTACTGACAGAAATCCTGAAAACATGTCCTGTTTGGTAACTCTTGATGACTGGGTTTGATCACTTCTGATCTAAACAATCTGGTTAAGCATTTGGAATGATAGTGTAAATATATTTCTTATCTTTGCATGGTTTAATTTCAACTATGTAATATGCTGGGCATTCAGCTATAATGCTGATTATTGGGTCTTTAGAACAGAATAGTCATTTGGGTCTATATATTACACTGACCATGTGGTTGTATTATTATATTATTATGTATAGGGTTTTTTGATTCCCAACGTTGACAACTTTCAATGGCTGAAAACCCAAAACTTCACCATTTGAAATGTAAGAGTTTTAGTGGTTAAAATTGTGGCAATTCAAGGAGGATTAGTCCTGTATAAAATAATTCTGGTTGAAACTCTGTTGATGTATTGTACAACTAATTTGTACTGCAACACAACATGGGATAATTGGGCACCCATCCATTAATAATTTTCTATTTGTGTATCTCTATATTTAATTTTCCTCAATGGGATCTTGATCTATACTGCTGGATTATTATCATATAACTTTACATACATGGGGGAGTACTAAACTTTATTAGTGTTTAAGGCAGCGGTCAAAGTGAAAATTTAGAAGTGGGGGCATGGAAAATATAAGCGAATGGAGGATGAAGACTTAATTTTTTTAAAATTTTATTTTATTTTTTAACAATTGTCCCCTCTGTGCATTCCCATCCTCTATTACTACTTGTATTTTATGGTGACTACACCCCTGATGTTCCTATGCTCCAGCACCATCTTTTCCCCTATCCCTCTCACATACCCCCATCACCATTTTCTCCTCAGTCCCTCTCACATATCCCCCAACACAATCTTCTCCTCTGTCCCTCTCACATATCCCCCAGCACCATCTTCTCTTCTGGCCCTCTCACATATCCCCCTGCACAATTTTCTCTTCTGGCCCTCTCACATATTCCCTAGCACCATCTTCTCCTCTGTCCCTCAGCACCATCTTCTCCTCTGTCCCTCTCACATATCCCCCAGCACCATCTTCTCCTCTGTCCCTCTCACATATCCCCCTGCACCATATTTTTCCCCCTCCCTCTCACATATCCCCCTACACCATCTTCTGCCCCTCCCTCTCACTTATAACCCTGCACCATCTTCTGCCCCTTTCCTCTCACATATCCACCTGCACCATCTTCTGCCCCCTCCCACTCACTTATCCCCCTACACAATCTTCTCCCCTGTCTCTCACATATCCCCCAGCACCACCTTCTCCCCTGTCCCTCTCACATGTCTCCCTGCAACATCATCTGCCCTGTTCCTCTCACGTCTCCCTGCACAATCTTCCACCTTGTCTCTCACACACTTGCGGCAACCTCTCCAACCCACCCAGTTCAAAACATTTTAAAAAAAATCGTTGGGGCACAAATGGAATCCGTTTCCAGATTGCAGACAACAGTGCCAGTTCAGAAGTGCCGGTATGACATACCATCTCACACCGGCACACTTCGAGCACTGGTTTAGGGTATAAAGATATAAATATCCGATAAATAACTGCAGGCTCGGATTGTGCTCATTTGTTCCCTCACCTCTCATGCCTCTTTCCTCCAGTCATTGACTATTTACCTTTGGGGACTTAATTTCCTGCTGGTTTGGCTATTGGTTTGCTGTGTATTCTACTGTTTTACCTATTTTGTAGTGCACTGTTTTTGCCTCTATTATAAATTTCATGTTTTGCCTGGTATGGTTTCATCATATCCTCTATGTACGGTGCTGTGGACACTTTGTGAGGCCTTATAAATAAAAAATATTAATAATTATGATAATAGTTATGCTTTTCAGTTAAAAAAGCCCATGTTTATGTAGTCATAAAATAAAGAATAAACTATTTATTAAGTAAAGCACAACCTTGAATTTTAGGTTTTTAAAATTATCGTTTAAAAAAACCTCTATTCTCTGAATAGAAAACATTATAATCAAAAGGAGTTCCATGAACACTGCTCACATTGAAAAAATATTTTTAAACCAAACAGACCCTATGCAAGTTTCTTTAACTTATCTATGTGTTTTATAACAGCTCTGAATCTAAAACATCATAAGTTATATGCAAATACCCAAACTTGTAAATCTACCCTGTAATAACATACTTTTAGTTGCATGGAGTTTAAGATTAAAATGATAATGTGTATGCAGTAAAAACAATGATGATTCACACGACAACTGACTCCTCACCCACCACATCAAAAATGGCTGAAAGCCTAGGTAAAAAGAGTCTTCTGATAAAAAATACACTGTTTTTCCAGCACGCTGACTGACCTTTTTGCTTACAAAGACACATTTCAGCAATCATCAGCAAAATGTGAAAAATAAATCCAGACTACGCTAGGAAGGGACAGCTGAACAATGGATGCCAGGCATTTACACTTCCTCTTATTCCTGGCAGTTGAAACCACAGCGGGGAGCAGATTTATAGGTCCTAAAGACTAGTCCTATAAAGGAAAGGTGTATGTTTGAAATGTGCTTGTTCTCTGCAGAAGCATTACAGAAAAGGTCATGAGTGGAATATAGATTTAATATATATATAATTATACACACACATATATATATATATATATATATATACATATATATATATATATATATATATATATATATATATATATATATATATATATATATATATGCACACATACACATATATACATACACATATATACATACACACAAAAAGACACACACACATATACACAAACACACATATAAACACACACATATGACACACACAGCGAGAGAGAGAAAGAGGGAGCGAGAAAAAAAAGTGAGAACAAGCAAAAAAACAAAGCGAGCGCGAGAGACAAAAAAGCGCTCAAGAGAGAAAAAGAAAGCGCGCGAGAAAGAAAGCGAGAAAGAAAAAGTGCGAGAGAGAGACAAAAGCGAGAGAGAGACAAAAGCGAGAGAGAGACAAAAGCGAGAGAGAGACAAAAGCGTCAGAGAGACAAAAGCGAGAGACAAAAGCGAGAGACAAAAGCGAGAGACAAAAGCGAGAGACAAAAGCGAGAGAGAGAGACAAAAGCGAGAGAGAGAGACAAAAGCGAGAGAGAGAGAGACAAAGCGAGAGAGAGAGAGACAAAGCGAGAGAAAAAGCGAGAGAGAAAGAGAGAGAGAAAAAGCGAGAGAGAGAAAAAAGCGAGAGAGCGAGAGAGACAAAGCGAGAGAAAAAGCGAGAGAGAAAGAGAGAGAGAAAAAGCGAGAGAGAGAAAAAAGCGAGAGAGCGAGAGAGAAAAACGAGAGAGAAAAGCAAGCAAGAAGAGTGAGAGAGAGAGAAGAGCGAGAGAAAAACAAGAGAGAGAGGCGAGAGAGAAAGAGGGAAAAGCGAGAGAGAAAAGAAGGTGGGAAAAGAAAGAGAGAAAAGAAAGAGAGAAAAGAAAGAGAGAAAAGAAAGAGAGAAAAGAAAGAGAGAAAAGAAAGAGAGAAAAGAAAGAGAAAAGAAAGAGAGAAAAGAAAGAGAGAAAAGAAAGAGAGAAAAGAAAGAGAAAAGAAAGAGAAAAGAAAGAGAAAAGAAAGAGAAAAGAAAGAGAGAAAAGAAAGAGAGAAAAGAAAGAGAGAAAAGAAAGAGAGAAAAGAAAGAGAGAAAAGAAAGAGAGAAAAGAAAGAGAGAAAAGAAAGAGAAAAGAAAGAGAAAAGAAAGAGAAAAGAAAGAGAGAAAAGCGAGAGAGCAAGAGAGAGAGAAAAGCGAGAGAGCAAGAGAGAGAGAAAAGCGAGAGAGCAAGAGAGAGAAAAGCGAGAGAGCAAGAGAGAGAGAAAAGCGAGAGAGCAAGAGAGAGAGAAAAGCGAGAGAGCAAGAGAGAGAGAAAAGCGAGAGCAAGAGAGAGAGAAAGTAAAGCGAGAGCAAGAGAGAGAGAAAGTAAAGCGAGAGCAAGAGAGAGAGAAAGTAAAGCGAGAGCAAGAGAGAGAGAAAGTAAAGCGAGAGCAAGAGAGAGTGTAAAGCGAGAGCAAGAGAGAGTGTAAAGCGAGAGCAAGAGAGAGTAAAGCGAGAGCAAGAGAGAGAGTAAAGCGAGAGCGAGAGAAGAGCGAGAGAGAGAAGAGCGAGAGAGAGAGAAGAGCGAGAGAAAGAGAGAGAAGAGCGAGAGAAAGAGAGAGAAGAGCGAGAGAAAGAGAGAGAAGAGCGAGAGAAAGAGAGAGAAGAGCGAGAGAGTAAAGCGAGAGCGAGAGAAAAGCGAGAGCGAGAGAGAAAAGCGAGAGCGAGAGAGAAAAGCGAGAGCGAGAGAGAAAAGCGAGAGCGAGAGAGAAAAGCGAGAGCGAGAGAGAAAAGTGAGAGAGAGAGGCGAGAGAGTGGCGAGAGAGACGCGAGAGAGACGCGAGAGAGAGAGTGGCGAGAGAGAGAGTGGCGAGAGAGAGTGACGAGAGAGAGTGACGAGAGAGAGTGACGAGAGAGAGTGACGAGAGAGAGGCGAGAGAGAGGCGAGAGAGAGAGGCGAGAGAGAGAGGCGAGAAAGAGAGAGAAGCAAGAGAGAGAGAAAAGCGCGAGAGCGAAAAGCGAGAGAGAGAGTGGCGAGAGAGTGGCGAGAGAGTGGCGACAGAGAGAAAAGCGTGAGAGAAGCGCGAGAGAGAGAGAGAGAAAAGCGAGAGAGAGAGAAAAGCGAGAGAGAGAGAGCGAGAGAGAGAGCGAGCGAGCGAAAAGAGAAAAGAGAAAAGCAAGAGCGAGAGAAAAGCAAGAGCGAGAGAAAAGCGAGAGAGAGAGGGAAAAGCAACACAGAAAAGCGAGAGCGACAGAGAAAAGCGAGAGAGCAAGAGAGAGAGAGAAGAGCGAGAGAGAGAGAAGAGCGAGAGAAAGAGAGCGAAGAGCGAGAGAAAGAGAGAGAAAAGCGAGAGAGAGAGAGAGAGAGAAGAGCGAGAGAGAGAAGAGCGAGAGGGAGAAGAGCGAGAGAGAGAGAGAGAAGAGCGAGAGAGAGAGAAGAGCGAGAGAGAGAGAGAGAAGAGCGAGAGAGAGAGAGAGAAGAGCGAGAGAGAGAGAGAGAGAAGAGCGAGAGAGAGAGAGAGAGAGAGAGCGAGAGAGAGAGAAGAGCGAGAGAGAGAGAGAAAAAAGCGAGAGAGAGTGAAAAAAGCGAGAGAGAGTGAAAAGCGAGAGAGAGTGAAAAGCGAGAGAGAGTGAAAAGCGAGAGAGAGAAAAGCGAGAGAGAGAAAAGCGAGAGAGAGAGAGAAAAGCGAGAGAGAGAAAAGAGAGAGAGAAAAGAGCGAGAGAGAAAAGCAAGAGCGAGAGAAAAGCAAGAGCGAGAGAAAAGAGAGAGAGAGAAAGAAAAGAGAGAGAGAGAAAGAAAAGAGAGGGAGAAAAAAGAAAGAGCGAGAGAGAGAGAGAAAAGCGAGTGAGAAGCGAGAGAGAGAGCGTGCGAGAGAAAAGCAACACAGAAAAGCGAGAGCGACAGAGAAAAGGCGAGAGAAAAGCGAGAGAGAAAAGCAAGAGAGAGAAAAGCGAGAGAGAGAGAAAAGCAAGTGAGAGAGAGAAAAGCGAGAGAGAGAAAGAGAAAAGCGAGAGAGAGAGAAAAGCGAGAGAGAGAAAGAGAAAAGCGAGAGAGAGAGAAAAGCGAGAGAGAGAAAAGCGAGAGAGAGAAAAGCGAGAGAGAGAGAAAAGCGAGACAGAGAGAAAAGCGAGACAGAGAGAAAAGCGAGACAGAGAGAAAAGCGAGACAGAGAGAAAAGCGAGAGAAAAGCAAGAGCAAGCGAGAGAAAAGCAAGAGCAAGAGAAAAGCAAGAGCGAGAGAAAAGTGCGAGAGAGAGAGAAAAGCGAGAGAGAAAAGCGCAGGCGAGAGAGAGAAAAGCGCGGGCGAGAGAGAAAAGCGCAGGCGAGAGAGAGAAAAGCGCGAGCGAGAGAGAGAAAAGCGCGAGCGAGAGAGAAGAGCGAGAGAGAAAAGCGAGAGAGAGAAAAGCGAGAGAGAGAAAAAGAAAAGCGAGAGAAAAGCGAGAGAGAGAAAAAGAAAAGCGAGAGAGAGAGAGAGAGAAAAGCGAGAGAGAGAAAAGCGAGTGAGAGAAAGAGCGAGAAAAGCGAGAGAGAGAAAAGCGCGAGACAGAAAAGCGAGAGACAGAAAAGCGAGAGACAGAAAAGCGAGAGAGAGTGAAAAGCAAGACCGAAAAGCAAGAGAGAGCGAAAAGCAAGAGAGAGCGAAAAGCAAGAGAAAAGAAAGAGAGAGAGAAAGAAAGAGAAAAGCGAGAGTGTCACGGTTGGCTATACTGGAAATAGATCCCTAGGCTCTGCTGAACATGGCTAGGCCCACCCACGGGCGCGGAGTCTAACAGGTTTGTGGTTTTCACCAGGAACTCCCGCAAAGAAGTATGTATAAATGTAGACTCACAGAATTACAAGCCTCCAATCATAAAATCAGTGCCTACTGATCCTGTAATGCACTCAATATGTGAATTATTTCTGATATATTTTCTGTATCCATATATTTACAGGGTGGCATTGTTTAAGTTGAGGCAACTGAGTGTAGTTGGATTTCCATATGCACATCTTCAGAATATGTCCCTTCTGCACACAAGATGCTTCCTAGATCTTAATGATTGCCCTTGTTATACTACACCTCGACTATTGCAACCTTCTTCTATTTGTCCCACCAAGATGGCAACAAATCATGGATGCTGATACTTTGTGCCTTTTCTCATACATTGCTCCTCTTATCTCTGATGATTGTTCTGTTGTCAAAAACACTTCACACATGAAAGGGGCCAAATAAGGCTGACAAATCGGTGTTGCCAAA